>NC_071980.1:13577375-13602212 GCF_026283585.1 Hylaeus volcanicus
TTTCATCAAGATTGATCATTTACACTTCGGTATGGTCCCTTGTTAGAATTTCCAGTATTAACCACCCCGCAGTCAAAGGGTTAATTGATAATTGCAGCGTTGCATGTATCATATCCTCCATAAAATTGCTCAAACAGATCCTGCTTAATGTTAATTTTTTTACATTTATTTTTAACTGAAAAATATCAAGTATTTCGGTGAAACTGATAGACGTCCTGCACTTTGAACCGATGGAACTACGTTTATGTACATATTGCATTATGCTCAAAATTCTCATAGAAAAAAATAGAAAAATGTAGGTATTGATTTGATTCTTCGAGTTCTTTGAAGTTCAAATTTTGTGATATTTTGTACTAACGATCTACCTTTACTCACCAAACTCGCGTGTGGCGAAAAGCGAGTAGAAGGTCTAAACAATAGCATAATTCTTGTTGAAATTGAAGGATGTAGAATTCAGAGATGCGAAATTCTGCAATGGTTGGCATAATTCTCGTCTATTATACTCCTAAGCGTGTAGCAGAGCTCCGAGAGGAGATCAATCTCTATCTCCCGAAGCTTTCTAACCACTTACCAAGCTCTTACGGTGTATTTCCTGATGCTAATGGGACTTTCATGAGCATCGATTCCGACGTATCAGTAGGAGCTATTCCCCCGCTGTATCTTTTCACATGTAAAAGGATTTGTAGCGTTGTTTATCGAGCAGAATTCGCCTAGCCAGCACTCAGATGGTAATAAACAGAGTGAATATTCAGCCCGTTTCTTGATTTATGATGCTATATTTATGGGCGTCATCCAGATTTACTGCAAATGCGGGACATGACGCCATGGCCCGAAAAGGAAATCAATTTTCCAAATGTGTTTGTGCGTGTATATCTTCGCTATTAGAAAAAATAATAACCCGTAATACCTCAATCCAAAGGATTTATGTTTGTTACTTTGATATCAGAGATGGGCAAAATGTCGAAATCTAAACGTTGGAACAACTGACCATAAATGCAAACATCGCGGAGAAATTTATTTCTAACGGTTTATTTATTTTTACTTAACTGAACATTTATGCAGATAAGTTTTTATTCGTTCGATGGAATATATGATTTCATTTTTTAATCTAGAATATTTAAATAGTAATTTTTGTTAGATACGTAATAAAATAATATATGTTTGTTTTGAATTTATTATTTGAAATTTTTATCTCGATAAGAATTTTGTCTAATTCTATTCGGCACATAAATTTTATTTGGTATATTTATGTAATATTACTCTTATTATTATTATTTTATAATTTGGCCATAGTAAATTGATAAATATTTATAATAACTCCTACAATAAAATTGAATTTGTATTAGAATACACACATTATATGGGGGTATCAATATAAAAAAAAATGTTGCTATTGAGCTGGATAAGGAGAATTTAAAATACTTCAATCTAAAATATAGATATTAATAAATTCGTAGCACATTGTATAATTTTTTTCAATAAATTTCATCTAATGGAAGAAATTAGCCAAAAACGAGTTTTAAAATGTTTACTCTCTAAAACACGCTTAGTAAAAATACAAACTTGAAACTTGGCTAAAAATTTGTTAATATTGATTATTAAGACACAAATGAAACACAAAATAGATTCGTATAATTATCATACGTTTAAGAACATACATTTCATACATTTATTTATCATACATAAAAGAAAAATATTTTTTTATAAATAATAATTAGTGTCAAAGTTGAAGTAGTTAATTTTATACAATTTGTATCATTGTTTCTTCTTCCTCTACTTTGGCAAGGTCCTGGTCATAAATATTACAATTCATTTGCAGAACACAAAATCAAATATTTAATGAGTAACAGTTTATTGCTTGGATCGATAACTTATTTTATACTTAACACATTCTTTACTTAGTGACATAGCATTCTTATTTTGCAACGATTCATGCAACTCATCGCATACAAGTTAGACGTCTTCAGGTTAGATGGCTCCTACGTCGCATCGCGACAGTAACGCTATCGACCGATTAAGTCGATACCTTTTTTTTTATCTTGTTTGTAAAATATAAAAAGAAATACGCAAAAAAATTTGGTTATATAATATTCATTTAGATTTTTGTCCAATAAACCATTGCTCGAATCACTGAAATTGTTTAATTCCTTGTCACATATACTTAAGTATAATAAATTAATTACGCATAATTCCACGATAGCAATCAATTAATATGATCCTGTGATAATATGTATAATTTATCGATAACATACTTAGTATGCTTCGATAAAAGCTATCTTTTTCTAATGCTTAGGTGTTGAAAAATAAAACAAATTTTAATTTATTGAATAAAAAGTACAATAAAATGAATCTGAATTGTCTTCAAAAACAAATAGAATTTAGACTACATTCAAATAATTTTACACTATTAACGTGAAATCACCAAGTATAATTTATTTATTGTATCTACATTACTTTAAAAGAATCACCGTTAAATTTCGCTATTGGATATTTTGCATGTCTCTTTTTTCTTACTTTTGTTTTTCTGTCTGCAATTTCTCGATTTAGAATGCTTATATTCATAATTTTCTTTTCTTAATAGCTAATGGTTTTTTTCGTAGTCAATACATACTGCATACTTTTACTTCTTAAGAATGAACCTCCGAATCATCATCTTCCACAAACTGAGTAAAATGCTAAGATTGATACTAAAATTCCTGATATTATTAAAACGTCAGCTACCTTTTAACACAAACATATATTACATTGTATCTAAAACTCTAATTTATCGATTTATGTTAAAAGGATATATCTTTTGTATAGAAAGAAAATAATACTTAGAATTGGAAACTACAATACAAAATGTTACAATAATTCGAAAACAATAGACAACTAATCAACACAACAAAACAAATAAATTTGCATTGCACATGTCTGACTATCACAAAATTCCGACTAGCTGGTACTTCTATAGATCAATTTCTACATAATTAATCTTGAACATTTTCTGGTAGTATTTAACAAATCAGATTTATTCATATTATCACAGGCTTACCAGTGAGACGAACTTAGTCGAGTCTTCCATTTATTGAGAATGTTTAACAAGATAAAAAGAACAAGATCCGCTGATAAAAAGTTAGAGACTATGAATGATTTTTGTGTCCAGGATTCTCAATCAGAGGGAGAAGACAGCGCTGTACAAAGTTCCGCCGCTACAGAAGACTCGTCCAATGTAGGGGAACAAAATGAAGAATTAGTGTCTTTGACTAATACTTCAAACAAAATAAAAAATCGAAAGGAATTTGTACCTCTTCAACAAGTACTTCGAGAGAAAGTAACGATAACGCAGGATTCTAGAGTAGACAAAATTTATGAAATACTACAAAACATTATTTGGAAACGAATTCCTAGAGACGCGACTATTCTATTATATTTGGCGAATATATTGGTATGAAGCATAGGAGTTGTAATTAATGAAAGGAGTTGAATTAATACAAAGTATTATTGGATATTCGATCTCTAATATTTTGTTTAAATTCGAGATGTAGAAATTCACAATATTCTCTGTTGTATCCACTCTATCATCATCTTCGACTTCGTCACAATGGAGGTTGGAAATTCGATACAAATTTTCTTCGATTAGCTTACAAAGTGAACATTAAGGCACATAATATTCAGCTATATAAGCGAATGCAGTAGACTTCCGTATAACGCGCATTTTTATAACTCGCCAGAGATATGGCGACTACTGATTTCATATAATCCATATCAGCAATTTCTCGTACAATGCACATTTCGTACAATTCATCCCCGCATTTAAAACACTAAATTTGTAAGCGAAACTAATTCAACAAATGAAAATGAGTACTAAAAACGAAGAGGTTGGAACGCAATTTTTAATGACTCGAACAGTGTCTAACGATTCAAATTACGAAAGAATTTGTCAGTTTTTTAAATTCATCATAAAAATTTGATTATACAAATAAATTTGTACAATCATTTTTTTTAAATTAAATTTCATTGAAATAAAACAGATTTTTTACGTACACTAATAATGTATTTGAGTTAACAGTGTATACATATATGTCACTTTTTTTTAGTATACCAATTGTTAAAAGATAGAAAATAAAATTTGGCAATAATCATTCCGAACATGTTACTTTAGATTTTTTATACGCGTTATACGAAGAAAGTCTCGTATTCATACATCGTGTAACGCATTAACTGCGTTATACGGGAGTCTACTGTACACTGACATTGTATGTAAATAATTCTACAGGTTTTTAAGTCGCAATTTTTGTAATTTTGTATTTTTAACTTATATAGTTTACTTTCTTCATTTTATGAAATAAATTTAAATCAGAGAAAACTTGTAATTTATTTACCTTTCCGTACCTAATTAGGCAGGCTTTCTATAATCGCTGAATAAATTCTTTATACAATGTTTGTTATTAGTGATCTTGACATTTTTAAACCGATTCTAACAGTATTATATTTTGTTCTTTCCTTTTTGTTGATAATAATACTTATTATATCCACCTCTAACATTAGTAAATAAATTTCTATATAAACTATAATTAGAAATACATGAATCTAAAGGTACAGAATTAATTTCTATACCTAAAATATATAATTAAACAGTTATAACAATTGTAAATGTGGAGCGAATTGATTTGACTTTGAAACGCCTCATAGACCAGTCAGACGAACCGATCGTTGCTCCTTAAAGTCGATCGAACGAACGGTGAACGAATCGGTGATCGTGTCGTGCCCGGTCGGCGTTCACGACGTTCGTTCCTATTTCGTTTGTGCCAACTGACGTTGATTTAACGTTGCGCGGTGTAACTTTATATGTAGAGTGGTTTCCTTTATCTTAGTACGAGTCGCTAGCGTCGTTGCTGGGCCTTTAGGGTCTGTGCCGTAGAATCGTCCATTGTTCCGATCGAACAAATAGCTTCCCGACGCCACGTGATCCATTCAGCTTTAGCCTAGTTCGGTCGAATGGACCCAAGGTTCCCTCTGTGGCGCGACACGAATGGGAATTGCTTACCAGTCTTACCACGCTCGTGGAAGACCAGCGATGCGAAATGTAGCCACGGGTTAAAATCGACTAGCAATTGCCGGGGAATCGGACCCGTGAAATTGGGACCGTCGCATTTGTTCCTACCCACCGTCGCCCGTGCCTCCAATTTTCCCGTCTCTGTCTCGAACCCTCGCCCGGCCGAGTTTAATTCTCACTTTTGAATCGAGTTGGACGCGACCGATGATCCAAGAAATTAGAGGCAACCGATGGGCGACTCTTTGACACGGCTCAGAATGGGAACGCTGGTTCTGAACTTTGTCGGGGTGGTATTTCTGAAATTGCCGTACCGCCGGAATTGGTCTGATAGCTTAACGATTCGACGGCACGGTTTTTGGATAGAAATTCCTCGTCAAAGGGTCTCTCGAATGTGTTGGTTTTCCTCGTAGACTCTTGCTACGACGATTCGCTGCCGATACACGTTGGCAATGTATAATTATCGGGTTGTTCAGGAAGTTCGTGTCGATGTTTAACAAAAATTCAAAGGCAACGTATTTGAATTAAGATATTTATTTTTTAAATTCATATTTTTACGCCGGAGTGTCGCACAACAGTGCCGAACACTATTTTCTTTAATAACAATAATTCAAAACACTATGTCTTTTAATAACGATAACTCGATACATTTATTTGTAATAGTAACTTAAAGGGTTAGTCGCAGTCAGGAAAATGAAAACGTACATTTTCTTGAGTGGTTTTTTTTGCAAGGTATTAAATAATAATTTTTCTGAATGAAATGTAAATATATTACAAAGTATGTCTTAAAAAACTATAAAAGAATTTTTCAAATACTTTGGGAATAAATGTCAAACACTTTTTTTCACAGTTTTAATGGGAAGTATCCCTAAAAATGAACTTGCATCTTTATCTACGCATTTATCTTCTCAGCCTACAGGTTTCTGTATTTCCCTGTTTTATTAGAAAACGAATAATATCTTGAAATTATTATAGACTGTTCGGTGAAATTGTTACAGACATGGCGTCAGGGTCAATATTAAAGAAAATTTGATTACACTTTCAAATACTTTGTGAATAAATGTCAAACATTTTTTTTTCATAGTTTTAATGGGAAGTTTCCTTTAAAATGAACTTGCATCTTTATCTACGCATTCGTCTTCTCAGCCTACAGGTTTCTGTATTTCCCTGTTTTATTAGAAAACGAATAATATCTTGAAATTATTATAGACTGGTCTGTGAAATTGTTACAGACGTGGCGTGTTATTAGAGTTCATGTGAAGCTATTCGTAGGTGATTGATTATTTCCGTGTAAAAGGTACGAAATCAATTAAAGTCAGAAGTGAGCTTCCGGAAGTCGCTGGTTCGGAGTGAACGATGCCTGTTGAAGAATATCCTGGGAAACATAGGGTGGTAGGGATCAAGCGAGACTGGTCTCTAAGGCCCCAGTCACGCGAAGGTTTAATCTCAGGCGATAAACTGGCCCGTCGTTTCGTGAGCTGTATACTTGTGTCACTTTCTGCTGCATCCCTCGTTCCATCAACCAAAGCCATAGCTAACTTGTTTACTTACCACTAGGACTTTCTATACTTACCTTAAATGATCACACGAACATGGGAAGTTCGCGAATATGGAAATTCGAAAATTTTGAAAAATTGTGTGCAAATAGAAATGTTCATCCGTGACATCAAATTATTTCTGTCGGAGCAGAAGTACAGATCGAAGGGGTGAAATCAACCCTCGAAGATATGTAAATTTTTTGTCGTGGTACGTTCTTAGAAAAAATTTACATAACCATTGAATTTTCTTTTACACTTTTTATATACAAAGTGAGTCACGGAAAATATACCGGAACACCCGATTATATAGGGTGAGTCATTTAAAACAGGCCATCTGAATAATTCGTTTACTTTTAGCGATAGAGAAAAAAGTGTCGAACAAGAGGTGTTTGATTTTGAGGGAAACGTAACGTGGTGACGATAACTTTTTTATAGATGGAAGCGTAGAGGAAATATGAAAGTCGACCATTTTTTTTTTTACACATTCCGATAGAGCGTTTCAAGACGAATTCAAGGACCTATAATTAAAGGTCATTGAAGGTTACACAGGTTAACTGTAATGGAAAATAAATTGTTTCATGGCACTCTTCAACTACGTGTATGTCATTCTATTTAAAAAAAAACAGAGTCTAAAAAGTTATTGGCGCCACGTTATATGCTTCTCGAAATCAAACAACTCTTGTTCGATATTTCTTTTTCTATCGCTAAAAGTAAATGAATTATTCAGGTGGCCTCTTTCAAATACCTCACCCTGTGTAGTATCTGTTGAGTTTGAAAATTCGAAAAATGTTACGAAAAGGATTCAGATGGTTTTATGAGGTGGACGTAGTCATCGTATTTTTATTATCATTATTATTGATATTATTATATTGCTAAAAATATATATGTAATTGAATTAATTTTGTATACTCTAATATTATTTTATTTATTGTGACTCTGCTTATAAAATGAATCTGTACATTGTAACAAAGATTTGACTTTTATGGTTTTTTTTTTATGGAAAAAAAGGCCTCGAATGCAAAGGGTTAATATTGTCTGGAGTACAATACAACATTTCTTGCCAATTCTACTTATGGAGTTATGGAGTTCTTAGGTTTCACGCAGCAAATCTACAGTACCTAATGTTTCTTTAGGTTTAATTTCTTTGGATTTCGAAGTGTCAATAAAATAATTGTCGGCAAGGTAAATGTGATCTTATACTCAAGTCTAGATGGCTTAGAATTCATAGTAATAGAATGAAACATCTCGAGTTGCTGACAAATACCAGAAAAAAGGTCCTCGAGTGCAAAGGATTAAAAACTAATTAAAGCACGTCAAGGTGCGAAATCTCTGAGACGCGATGAATGGTCGACGTCTTCGTTCGAGCGAAGCCATCGCATCGAGTACTCGGTTGTCGTAGTTGCGGTAAATTCACTATCAGAATCATGCCGGCTTAATAAACCACTGTATCTTTCGTTGTTTCTCCCCCTTTTCTTCAGCCGTCCTTCCCTTTTCATTTCGCTGTCGTTAAGGTAACCTATTTGAAGATGGCCGGGGGTAGGTAGAACGGGGCGCGTTTAATTCCCGCGGAATGCCCCGTCGTTTGTCACATCACCTGACGTTTCCTAAGACGCCAGAAATGTAACCCGCGAAAATAATGAAACCCTTATTTCATTTCTTTTCGCTTCATTTCGTTTCGCCGTGTCTCGGTACCGCTGTCCCGTTTCATTTCGTCGGCGAGGATCGTGGCAGCGCGACCGGCAATATATCGGGTGGCTTCCAAGCTTTTGAAATCAGAGTTGCCGCCGTTCGAATAACGAGGTCTGGTATGACTAACGAATACGGTGCTCTCGATCATTCATCGTCCGGGCTTTATACTTGTGTAGTTGTTTATTGAATCAGGTGCTTCTTGGTAACGCTAGATTTACGCACGTACAGGGTGGTCCACGTACCTTACTCACCTCGATCAAGTTCTAACATATGGATTTTATAAAGAAATATTATATACAAAGGTTATTATAAAATAGTTAGTTAGTATATTTTATTGCCATGTATATTGTATACATTTCTCGGTTTTTACATATATATTATTATATTTATATCCCCTTTTCCTTATCTAGTAATTTTATAATCTAGAATCTTTGGTTATCTTGTTTCTATAAAATATTTTTAAAGCACTTTTGTATGCAACATTTTTAATAAAGTATAAAATGCATATCTTTTCCACGAGGTAATAAAAATGACCAGGTTGCGTGGACCATTTTATTTTGAATACTTATTTTTACAGAAACCCGTACTAAAATTATAATTATTCATTAATATTTAACCGTATTTTTAAATGATTAAAGTTAACAAAAAGGGTTGAAAGAATTCAATCGTCTACCATTTTGTGTTTTTTTTTTGTTTTTGTATAAACGATAGTGACAAAACTATATTTTAATGATCTGTTTGATTTTTTGCTTTCGAATGATCTCACGTCAAGTTATCGTGTCTACCATGGAAAAACAACAACAAATTTCAAATGGCCATATCAATGAAAAAAATTATTGAAATTTATTCCAACAACTGTAAAATTATTAGCGGTCACGTCTATGTTTACAATTTCATTACAATTTATTTTATATATTATATTTTTTCCAGAACTTTTTTTTGGAAGAATTCGTTTGTGTTATTATGAATTAATGGTGTATTATTTGGAAGTTTCAACTCTATTCAATCCTGTTCTATTTCTCGACATTCTGCAATTACTATGAAGCAGTCTGTCTTTGTGTGATCAATTTTTAATCTTATTAGTGTTATTTGCCATGTTGATAAAATCTCAATTCCAGTTTTCCTTCGTTGTTTTTTTAACTAAATTTTTTACCTGTGTAAATGTGAGTGTGCGCTTTACTCTTATTTTAGTTTTCAAAAATATTAAGAAAAATGTCTATAAAGATTCTGAACAGACTTTTGAATCCGTAATTCGTAGCAATATAAATAATGTGTTTACTTCAGGAGAAGGTTATCAAGATTAACTATAAATGGATGTACGTAATATAGGTAACGTAGGTTTAGTACTGGAACAAGTTTGTGTGCGGTTCTTAGAGGCATGAAAAGCCATACAGTCTTGTTATTCGATTGGATGGGCTCATGGTCGTCACTCATCTCCAAAAAATTGTCGTTTTATCGTCGTTTTATAGCCGCTTTTCGTCCGATATGCCGGAGATTGGTTCTTCCTTTGGACCAAAAGATATACCCAGTCACAAGGAGAGGCAAAGAGGTTATGGCCATTCTTATTGAAACTGTCCGCTTGCCCAGTTTGGCAGTTTCGAGAGGACTATATTACGAACAGATGAATATTTTGCGTTTAAAGGGCATCGTCTTTTGGCATGTTTATGCTAATTTCATTTGCAACTGCATTGATAGTGGGATGAAAAGAAATATTAAATTTGTTTTTATATACAGAGCAATAATGGATTAAAAAACAATGTCACCATCAGTATACCGTTTAAAAAAAGTGAAAGTTTTTAAATATTTTATTCTACAGAATTTCATTTGTTGAATAATGTCACTATCAGAAGCTAGATGCTCGTGAGTGTTTGGTGATTTCGTATGTATGACGTTATAGTTTGAATAATAGAAAACAGTTAAATAATTCGTTCTTATTTCGATGGATAGGGACAATTCAATCTTACATTTTAATTTTCTACTTTTTCTTCTTATTTATTTTCTCATTGTACATATTTTATATATAGAGTAATTTTTGTTATTAAACATTAACATCGTGTCATGTAATAATTTAATACATGCTTGTATCAGTGCATACTATTGGACTTTCTGGAATTTTAATTTTCAATTTTGAACAAAGCTGATATTAATATCGTATCATATTTTTGTTCTCTTATTTTGTAACTTTATAATTCACGTGGAACGTGCAACGTTCATATTAAAATGTGTTGACATGTATAAAATGAGTAAAGGTAGATATATATGCGTATTTTTTATACTTTGCATTTTTCGTAGTATTTCTTTCCCTCTCTTATTTTTCCTTATCAACCGTCTTTGCATTCATTTTTTCTGTTTCGTTTGTTCAACCCTTGTTCTGTTTCCTCGATGTGATAACGCACTACTTCCAGATAAGAGTTTTGTCTGATAGTCATCCAACGTAAGCTGCTTAAGGTTTTATTTTTATTAATATGTGTACTTTCCACGGTATTTGCGGTGTTTGCCCCTATGCTTCCATTTCACAAATTATTTTTTACTACGCAAAAATCCTGAAATAAAACAGATTTTTGTAATATCAGCAATATTTTCTTCGTATTATATACCGTGTACTCAAAATTAACTAAAAATTGATGAATTTTGAATCAATGAACTACTGTAATTGGGAATAGAATATTGTAAATTTATTTATTCTATAGAACCTCATTCAGAGTTTTTATTGAACATTTGGAAGTTTTCGTTTCTATTTTTGATATTCTCATCAATTTTTACAACATAATTCTTATTTTGTTGTAGTAATTTAATATCCAACAATTCGTGTTATTTTGTATTATTTATAATTACACTCTAATTATTCAAATAGTTTTCTAATTGTTTCAATATTTATTTAAAATGATGAAGTAAGGCTGTTTCAAAATATTTAAAGCTGAGAATACACACTTAAGTTTGGGAAATGTATTGTAAACATATTTAATAGATTCAAGGATCTATGGAATATTTAATATCTATTGCTATTTAAACAGTTTTGACGATTATAAAAATTGGTAACATCATATAATATATTTATTTATATTAATTATAATATATTTTATGTATCATATAATAGTCATAATCATATAGTCTTTATTTATATGATTTTATTTTGTTTATTTCAGGTAAGACAATCATATTTAACATTCAGAAACTGGATTAAATTAACTGAAAGTCAGCGAAGGATTGGTGAGTTCTTATATTTGTTAATTTAGTATTTCATGTACATACTTTGTGTAGTAAGAAATGATAGTCATACAATTTTTTTTTACTATAACTTTTTTAACAACAGAAAGCGTACAACACTTAAAATCGCCTTTCATAAACGTTACTAACAAACTTTTAACACGTAAAAGAGAGTATAAGATATGAAATTTACAGTATTAAAGTAAATTTTTTATTATTTATTTTTCATTCACATTTAATTTTGTTAGTTCTTCAGTGAAAAGCACTGTTATCCATATATGGGTGACGTAGCGATCAATGTGTTGAATAAACTACTATTTTCAATTGTTACTATTGTTGTTATTGTTACTTTGAAAATTTATTGCGACAAATAGATCATTTTATTTTCATAGTCACACATACGGTTTGGAATAGAATAGACTATCCATCTTTTACTACTCGAAATTTAGATATATGAAGGTATACGAATACTTTCAGAAATAATATTCGTACTGAATAAACTGAAAGTAACTGCTACACTTCAAAATAAAGTCCCCCTATTTTCAGTACAAAAACTTTAACATTTTAACTGCTAGACAAATATTCTTGAAAATTTCTGCTGGATTTAAGTATTATTTAAACTATTGTAAACTACAATATATAATCAACAATTTATCGTGGTATTTATTTTCGTAACTTCATCGAAATTCACGAATTTCATTTAAATTCATTTCCTTGATGCTTGACTTTCACATTTAATTATTTTAGTTCTTCGGTGAGAAGCACTGTTGTCCATATGAATAAATTGCTATTTTCAAATGCTACTATTGTTACTTTAAAGATTTATTGCGACAAATAGATCATTTTATTTTCATAGTCACACATACGGTTTGCAATAGAATAGACTACCCATCTTTTACTACTCGAAATAATATTTCACCCAATTCGGATCGTGCACACGTACGGCATTTTGTGCTTTTACAAAGCGGCCATAAACTTCCTTGGCATCGAATGCGTCAGAGTAAATCTCCTGTCCCGCTTTATTTTCTCCGAGGTTTACAAATATCCCGAAAGCGATCGAGCTCGAAATTCGTGGTCGATCGGGACCCAACATTTTTTCACCTTTTCAGAGAGTAACGATAGAACGGTCGATGCAGCGCGAAGTTAAACCCAGTAGGTAAAGGTTAATTCTGGACTATAAAGACAATGAAGCTGTCGCATCATTAAGGCGTTAGGTTTGAATAACGATCGAACGCGGCGGTGCGGTGCGGCCCTAATTCGGTAACTCAATCTTTGTCAAGTAAATCAATTTAGCAGACGATGGGGCCACATCAGTTTGCCGATCCATTGCATCGCAGCATCCCTTTTACCCTTTTGTTCGTTTACCCTTCCCTTTCCTCTCCTGCTGGCCACGGTTTGGTCAGCTCCGTTGAATTTCATTGGGCATTAACGCTGGCAATCCTCGTCTAATCAGAGTCTGACTATCACGGTCACCCCGGAATCGTCCAACTTCCTCTTTGTACTCTCGTAATCCCAACCCGTGTCATTATGTCTCGATTCTGATTTCCGGGAAATTTAATAACTTCGCCCCGGTGACGCAGACTTGGCGTGAATTAGATCCGCGTGAAATCCATTTGCGAATCGAACTCGTCGATAACACTACTCGACGGCTGAATTCCCCATCCCGGACATAAACAGGCGTTCTTTATAGATTTTGACGTGGTCCATCCATATCTGAAATTAGAATTTGTCGTTTAAACCATTTTATTTCTACAGAAATTATCGTTTTCGAAACGAGCATCATGTGTTCCTTGCGGCAATTCATTTCCTGATTTACAAACCCTCTTGTGGTTAGAATTATTACTTGAAATGGCGTTCGAGTTATAAAATGGAAGTCAGGAATTTCTATCATACTCTACTGCAGCAGAAATAATTCGATAGTTACAAATTTATAGTCATATAAATATTTTAAATTAATTTTTGTCAATGATGGGCAATCGTAATTTGAGAAAAAAAAAAGAAATTTATTAAATCATTTTTAAATAGTTTACTTTATTAAAATGGTTTGTAAAAGATGTTGTCCTAATAAAATACATACAATTAACTAATCGTTTTATATTATAAAGTTACATTCTATAAAATAAAAAAATAAATTTAAGAATACATAATCAGTGAACCTAATGATTAATATCAAAATAATTGTACAGTAAAATAAATCTTTATATTTTATTTTTTTCAAGCCGAATATAAAAATAAAGATGATGTTTGTTATCAGTCATAACATTTAATATTAATCGTATAATTAATTGAATTTTATACTTTGTAGTACCTAAAGTAAAAATATATAATAATAAAATAAAGAAATAATTCAATTTTAAATTGATTTCAACTTCCACAATGAAATCTTCTGAATAAAATTTGCATAAAAATAGAAAACCGCTCAATCTACATAAACATAAAATTACAATTATTTCTTTTCTTTTTAAATATATCATGGTCATCATTGATTCAGAACATCTTAACTATTATTTAAACAATGAATCAAATTAAGCGTATATAAAAGTACCAACGCTGTACAACTTAAATTTAAAATTCAATTCGGGAATTTATTATCATAAACCCTTCTATTCAATTTGATTTGGTCCGAATGGAAGTGACACCACGAGTTATCGAGCATCGGGTGTTACTAACCTTGACGGTGCCACTGGTTGCAGCTTACTTTTTCAGAGGTAAGAGCATCGTTCGGATGACTGAGAATCTTAGAGAAGTAAAATGGCTGCATGAATATAAGGCGCGGCTCGTTCGTTTTTCTCGCCAACCTGTTAACTCCGCTCGAGATGAATCCATAAAGCACCTTCAGACAGAGGCTGCTGAGTGAAGCTGACGTGCGCGGGGGTTATTCCGGGTGATTTACGACATTTAAAATTAACGACGAGCCTCGAATGGCAAGAAACGGTGCAGCTCTAGCATCCTCTGCAATTGTCGGCGTCATTCGCGCAGCCTACAGGCCTTTCGAGTGTCTGCATCCTTTGCTGAAAATAAATAAATGGCAATACTTCGTTCGTACAGAAGTGGCCTGTAACTACGCGGCTTTTCAAAAGACTACAATTAGGAGAGGCATTTAAATTTTAAGCGTGAAAATCTTTGAATGAACCTTGAAATAATAGAGATGTAATTATAATTAGCGAGACGATTGTGAGTTGGAAGGGGAGGGGAAGGAGGGGAGAGGAGTGAGCGCGGCAAATGTGGCTTCAATTCTTTTAGAAAATGTCGAGTTAAACCAGAAAGTTGAAAGTTGAAAGTTAAAAGTTGAAGTTAAAAGTTAAAAGTTGAACCAGAAAATGCAGAAGATAACTATACTATTATTGGTATAGTTCTAATTACGGAATTTTATAACGAGATAAGTGAGAAGTAAATGTATATATTTTATAAATGTGACATATTATGGTTTTAACAAACACAATTCATTTATTTGATTACCATGTTGACCTTTATTATAAGTCACGTTAAGTGTACGAGTTGAAAAGTTATTTTTTTTCTAAACTTTATTTATACTAGAATCTTTTAGTCATATTTATACAGTATTTTTGTCAATTTCAGGCCAGAAGAACAAACTGTAAAAAAACGTATCGTGTAATTTAAATTTAGTATCTCATCTCAAATTTCAAAAATCAACTCAACACATTTTTATGATTAGATGTCTTTTTACTTAAATAGAGTTTGCTTAATTAATCTTTATTGCTTTACTGTTGACTGTAAGTGTCTTCAACTTTTATATTTATTTAATTGTATGTTCTTTTTTTTTACTAAATTGATATATAAATTTTATAATCTTTATTTTATTGTTATTTTTGTTCAGTATTTATGATTAATTTATATATTTTACGTGATATATTTGAATCATTAGTGAACGAATCCTGATAAAAAATCACATGTAAAGTCAAATTTCAAAGGAATTCTATTTTATATCTAATATATAATGTAAAATGTATGTAAAAATATATGTATTTATATATATAATAATATAATATATATAATCAACAACTATAAAACATATTTTTTCACAATATATAGATATATTTTTTTTTTACATACATTTTACATTATATATTACATATAAAATATACGTTTCATATTACATATATAATGTTAAATGTATGTAAAAATATATATATTTATATATCGTGGAAAAATATGTTTTATAGTTGTTGATTGGAATATGAAGCACAATAATATAAAGTTATTATTGAATAAAGAAGTCAATTTTTAAATTAAAATTAAATATAAACAACATAAGGTTCCTTTGTTCACGAGTAGGATTAGATCATTGGTTATATAATTTCAATTCTCTAAGAATGGGGAAAGAAACATTCTATTGACAAATTGTCTACTTTATACATAATATAGTGCTGTCATTACATTCTACAAAAATTAATAATTTTACGAAAATTCAAAAGCGAAAAATGCAATAGACAAAAAGAGTCAGAAAAGAATGACGGGCAACACTTTAAGTGACATAATAAAAAGATAAAATAGGATAGCAATATTTACGTAACACATTCATGAGAGGAATAGCAAAAACTCTTTTCTAGGGAAAATATGTAGATTACCTTCTTAGAATGAAATGTATTGTTTGCCAAGGATATTAATATCACACTATTTCACAAATACATTTTAAATTCAGTTCGATGCGAGACCATATTCTATAAATATTCACATTTCCGTTGCAACTGTGCCACCATTGTAGTTCACTATTGCCGAGCGAGCATTGATAAACGATCACGGAGAGAGAAATGATTGCGAAGAAATTGAATATGATACACGTGGTTTTATACGCGCAGATTACGCCTCTCCTCTTTCTTTTCATTTCACGTACACGCGATACAATGCAGAGCTCTTTCAAGGGAACGTAGTTGGAGATCGTTAATCAGCAGAGAGTCAATAATTAACTCCAACGCTTCATTGAATACACCCCTACATATTACCCTTTTATTAAATTAACGATTGATGTATTTTACTCCGGGCGGTGCTCTCGAGCACAAGGGATGATAGATTAAGCCGTGCCTTATCCACTAAAATACGAAGCGAAGGCACGGTAGGAAAGGGTTTTCGAAACACGATATTATCGAGAAAGTATCGATTCAACTATCGAAGCTAGCTGGAGCTACATTGTCGAATGTTCCATGAAGGAAGCGTTGGATAGGAAGAAGCTGGGGATGATCGATGAGCGAGGAACGATCGTCATGGACCATGTGAAGTTAAACGAAACGCGAGTACCCTTCGAGCAATTACACCAGTTAACTCGGGCAAAAGCGTTAGCCCAATAAGCCCGTTGATTGTCTCGAGTTATCCTGGACTGCTCCCGCAGGTCGTCGGGGACCGGCTTATCAATTTTTATGGCCTGGCCAGTGCAGCAGTAATACCTGGCGACCTGATACGGTTGTGTAACAGGTCCGCCAATAGCAAAGTCTCCCCTTTGAACCGTATTCAGAACCGAATGGCACAAAGCGGAATGGTCCTGGCAAAATGCTTCTTTGGTCGCAATGGATATGGAGCGTTTGGATTATTATGGTTTTTCGTAAATTCTCGCGTAGCTTGTCCGTTAGGTTAACACCCGAGAGCGAAGACAACGACGTCGGACATGCATTCCACCGACCAGAGCTGTAAATTCTTAATTTCAAAAGATTACTTGACCAAGTAATTGAATAATTGCCATTACAATTACTCTATCGCATGTAATGGTATTTCTAAGTACTTAACTACTACCAGTAATCCCATGCATTACTTAATAATTACTTGTAACGGCCCAAAAAGTAATTAAAAGGCGTCTCAAATCTAAAGTAGTCAAAAATACCTAGAAGTAATTGCAGTGACATGGACACTGTTTGTTAACTAATTGTTAAAAGTAATGATTACTGTCTTCCAATTATTTCTAATTACGTCGAATTACTTTTTGCCACCGAAAAGTAATTAGAAATCAGTAAACATTACTTTTAACAATTACTGTCCATGTAACTGCACTTACTTGAAAGTAATTAAAAAAGTAGTTATAATTACTTTTTAATTACTTTTAGGTATACTTAACTACTTTAGATTTGAGACGCCTTTTAATTACTATCTGGACAGTTATAAGTAATTATTAAAAAGTAATTGAATTACTCAGTAATTAAGAATAAGGATTTGCATAATAACTAAAAAAAAAAGTAATAAACAATTACTTAAATAATTGCTTTCTAATTCCAAAGTAATTGTTCCAAATTGTAATAAATCCCAAAATAATCATTACTTTCCAGCTCTGCCACCGACACATGACAATCCAAAATTGTGCCACTTTTCGCGAGAAGTGTGGGGAAACTATTTGTCATTGCAATTGCGACGAAATTTTAGCTTTCTTTTTTGTTAGAGTAAATCAAAACATTTTATGTGTATTCTTTTTCAACGAATAATTAAATTAAACAAAAGATTTAAGTTGTATGCTACATTAGATGTAAATAGAAATTAATTTTGTCACTATATGCTCGATTTATATTGATAATTCTAATTTATACAGATGGGGCATTCCATGCCAAATCGACCACTTTTAAACCTAAAATTTAAAAATTTTAAAATTTTACGTGTTATAGTAAACTGCTAAAAACCTATTCTTGATTTTTTCAAATTTTTTTACTCAACCTAAGAAAAGTTACGAATAAAAAAAAACTTTTTTTCAAATAGCTATAACTCTTTCAAAAATTGACCAAATCGAGCTCTCAGTTAAGGGTTAACAAAAATTTATGTAAGTTAATGCAAGCTTCACATGATGGCCCAATACTGTATAAATACATAAATCTCAATGATGTATATCAGTATCATCCGTAATAATGAAAATAATATTTTCATCCATTACTTTATCCCTAAAATTATTTTATGTTATCCGCAAGAATTTCGTCAAATATTCCCAAAATCATCTAAAATTCCTTATCCGCCCTAACGAAAACGTCCTCGACCACATAGAGTTAAACACGCATCTGTCATGCTTAAATTGTATGTAGCTATTGCCGCGAGAAATGTCACCAAATATCACGATATTCTGTACCGGTATCACGAGAATATTTCACTTCGCTCAGTACAAAAGACGAATATGGGGCGTAGTTGTGCTCAACGAGCGTACGAAATAAAAAAACGCGAATGCAAGGTAGTCGCCGGGGTGGGAAGTTTCAGTGTACACGATGGTTGCATGTATTGGTGATCTGGATGTTGTCTCACGCGCCATAAATTACTGCGTCGGGGCACGTAGAGAGGCGTTTCAGAAATTATTCAACTGTCTCTGCGGGATTGCCAGCAAAAATACAAAGGCATGATTTATATTCGATCGTGCTTCTTATGCATTGAATGTTTCTCATGCCGGGCACGCGCCGCGGAAGAAATGAAAAGAGCGTCCAGGACATGTTCGCTTCTTCGTTTCCATTCCCGCGCCCTTGCGATAGCGATTTTCAATACTCGATTGAGTCTGCGTGTTCCATGAGAAACGGTTAGCGCGACAAATGGACCGAACGAAAATCGCTGATTGTCTTTTTCGAACGTACAACGATACTCGGAAGTTACCTTTTTTCCTGTATTCGTTGAGCTCGGTCGGGTTCTCAGGTAAATCAGGATGTTTGGTATTGGAAACTTAACAATGCGCGATTGCTTTTGTTCTTTCGTCTTGAATTGCTCTTGTCTGTAATTAAAAGGTAAAATTTTTGTTTGGATTCCTTTGAAAGTCTCATTGATTTGTAATGATAGAAAAATATTATCTTTAGACATGTTGGTAACACATTATGAGATTTTATTTAGGTATTTGATAAAGTTAATTCAATTTGATATAATTTATACAAATGTAGTATATATATAATATTTTTACTATAAATTATATTATATTCCAATATAAAATCATCTAAATTATAGACAACAAAATGTTCATTACACTGTAGTCAACTATCGAACAAAGAAGTATGGCCCTAAATAATTCCAAATTTAATATCAAAAGATATGATAAAGCGTGAAAGGATAATATGATACATTCCATGTGTCTTATAAACATCCTTCAATATTTTATATCTTCTACAATTTTTTATATATTTTGTTTCCCCTAATTTTGTTACAAATTCGTTCAATTTTATTCGTTCGAAATAAGGAAAATTATTTAACTGTGAACTTCGTGCGATCTCGTTAATCACCGTGTGCATCCACACGGAATGCGAAGAAACATATTTCCCGAAGTGTAAGCTGTTGAAAGAGCTGGAACAAGAGAAACGCGCACGCAAGACGCTAGATTATTAGGGAAGGTGCATCCTGGAAAGAGAGATAAATATATAATAGAAACACACCAGATTGCGGAAGAATATCCATCAGGAGGTCAGAGTGGCGTTATCCAAGTGGCTGCGTAACTTACATTCTGAGTTGTTGCATTTTATGAATCGTAATGCTCGTCGTTCCATAAAATTGTTCATCGTCTGGAAAGACAACAGCCAACCATATCCCATTGCCATGCGCAGTACCTCATTATTTGTTTAAAGTGCACGACTTATCCTCTGCCTCTTTTCGACCATACGGAAACTGGTGCAATTTGGTTCCTCGTGCATAGCGTATCCTGGAATATACGTGTATTTTGGATATCTACGAATACTCACTACCTGTAATAATTATATTGCGGATTTGATGCATTTATAATAGATACTAATATATGTAGTAAATATATGCTAAACGTAACCAAAAAGTTGTGCATTTATGCAGAACAAAATAACAATATTATTATATTAATTGTAGAATATATTCAACATACATTATTTATATTTTTTTTCTACATTTTCCATATTACTATAAGTCATAAAGGCACAAAATCCACAGTCTAGTAATAATTTCATATATTTTTGAAAGTACGAAAATTGGAAGAAATGTTCATTGTCAAACTTTTGTAAACGTTCTTTAAATTCATCAAACGTTTTTCGAGATTTTTAACGTTTTTCTTCCTGAATAAAAAATAATAAGATTATTGAAATAAGTCCTGCAATACAGCCGCTTACAGTTTCGTCTTTAATTAAATATTTGTTGACAATTATTGCATTCATTTGGTATTTAAACAGTTTGTTTGCCACTTTTTAATTTATCATTCAATAGCCACTTTTAAATTTACAAAAATAAATAAATTAGATGCAAATACTTTACTACGTAATAGACACTTCTGCATTCACCAATAGAATAATTGAAAATTGAACAATGAAACTTGTTGCTACGCACTTCAAAACACTTGGTACCATCAGAGTAAACCTTAATTAACGTACAGTACAGGTGCAACCTATTTAAAACATGAAAAGTAATATTCAGGTGTACCGAAACAATTACTAGGATATGTTTGTTTCAGCAGCTACGAAAAGGTAAAATCCAAACCTTAGTTGAAGTCTGCACTTCTCGAACAATAAAAGAAAATTATTTTCAGGAAATTGTGCTACTCTCTGAAGTGTGTTCCGCCTTTGCATATTCATTTCACTTTATTTGTATGCCTGTATCTTATTTTTTTATTGCGCGATTTCAACGAGGAATTCTGCGAGAGAAAAGATTCGCTGATTACGTTTGTCTTTCAAGCGCTAGGAAGTTTCGGATTTTTTCTAAGAAGCAACGGCAGAAGGTTTATTCTTTTAGATTCCGTCTCCCAGCTCGTTTAATTAGTGAGATTGGACGTCAGAAGTTGAAGCTTCTTTATAACGAACAAAGGCGCGAGAGACCGAGCTCGTTAGTTTACGTTCATTCCGTCGTTATCGCCTCGAGTTTTGACATAAGGAAAATCTAATGACCTGAGCCATTCAAAGATCCTTCGATTTCTGGTGCGCCAAGAGTTTTCGAGTCGTTGCCATGGCATTGTTTATGGCAGTGTTTCTCAACCTTGTATAGATAAACGTATTGATGAAGAGTCTTAATATTTCTACAGAAAACAATTAACAATATCGATTGCGACATAATATGGCCCATTACATTGCATTAAAAATTATCAAGAAAAAACAAACATAGATCAGCTGAAAATAAAACAAACACAATTGCAGGATAAAAGGTCTGATGATAAATTTAAAATACAGTTGAAAATGAAATAAAATGGAAGAAAATTATTAGAATTTTTTCTTAAATATATATTTTTTTGTTCAAAATTTAATGACATTGATTTAATGGCATTATGGCTTTATGATAAATATAGAATACTTGAAATTTGATTCAATGCTTGGAAACCTTAAAATAAGTGGAAACAGCCAGTAATGGTCAGACGATTGAAGGCGTACTATCTAAATCTCTCAAAAGTAGATCAATCGTTTAAAATTGTTGACTTCAGGGTTATGTAATATTGAAGACGTATATATATACATTATGAAGTATATATTGCAAAATTTCTATTGAAAAAAAAAAAACGTCATATGAGCCGATTTACTACACTTCTACGAGTGTTTTCTACGAGTGTTAATCTACAATCATCGGGTAAAAATTCCTTTTTTTATAAATGGCAACGTAATGCAGTGTAACTATTATATATTATACCAATGACATAAAATTTCCGACAAAAATTATAAAGTGATAGAAATATACTAACATATAATGTGTTATATTTCTATAGTTACAAGTTTGTACTATATATATATATACACAAAGAACTAAGGAATTGTATGTATTATAAACTAACATCAGAATAGTTTTGTAACAATGTTGTTAGTTTTTCGGATCAGCTGGAATATCAATCGGATAAGATCGTCCGGGATTCGAAGAGGAAACGGTGTATCCTATGACTCGTTACAGGCGTGACTGTTATGTGTACCGTGACGATCGTTAACGTCGTAATTTCGCGGATGGATCGGTGGAAATCAAAAGGCTCGTTTGAAACAAATCCGTTGATGGGGATTCAATCGACGAACCCGTGCCGTATAAATCATATAAACCGCGAAACCGTGCGGGAGTTCACACTCTGACGCTTCGGGCTGTACAGTTCACTGGGTCAACCTGTGCAATTTTCGATCGTGAAAACATTATAGACGGTGGCTATCGGAGCGTTCATCGGCGAGAGAGGTCGGCCTGTGTTCTCCTTTGAGGTTGACACGTAGGAGCTCAAGAGTCAGGTCGAGAGTGATGAACAGCCTTTCTAACGTTTGATTATTTGGCAGACGAGAAAATCTAACAACAAAGGGATAGGGGTTGCGTTATCGATGTGATACGGGTCCGTGCCACTAGCTCATTAGGCTATCCATGTACTTCAACTCACCAGTCACTGGGCATCGTGTTTCTACTTTTAAATCTCTGGGAGTATTCACTAGAAATACTCTTCCTTTCAGTAGAAATTGAATTCAGTTTTTATAAATCAGATTAATTTTTGTTTACGCGTGAGGAATTGATAATTAAGTTTTGAAAGAATACTTTTGAGGAATGCTCACTTCACACGCCGACTTAACTGCGAAAGAATATTTATAAATTTTGAATAGCGAATAACACACGGGAGATGAAAGTAATATGGATTTAATGTTCGCTTGAGAACGCACAAATTACAACTGGACGATGGAGACGTTAGCTTGTTTTCGACAAGCTTGTTCCGGATAGAAATCGGGTGTTGGGAGAATTTAGACTCCTTTGTAATCGTGTGCCGTTAGGTCGTTAATATTCTTCCTCGGGCGATGCGGAGAAATAGCGAAAGGTGACAATAGTTTACGGCATGCTAGCGAAGCGGGGCTGTTTCGAATTAATGGCTGATATTGCCGCCAATATCCATCTAGGGGTGACCGTTTACGAGGTCTTTAGAATTTTGCGTAGTCCCGAGCCTCGCCGGTCGAGTATGCCGTGGGCTTGGAAAAACCCATGAGTGGCCTGGGGCTTTCCGCGAGACGCCGAGCGACCACCTACCCTTCTGCAGGGTGAACGAGTAACACCACGTCAACGCCATTCGCGGATTCGGACGCGCGAATGCTTTATTAACAGATCCCCAAAAAATCAGATTTTTTTAATCACGCTTTCGTTGTAAAATCGGAGCAGATTTGAAAGAGTAGTAAGTGGGCTGGACGGAAACGGCATTCAAAAGTGGTGTGAGACCCTGCGCCCGTACGTGGTCAGCCCACGTTCAATTGGAGTCCGGTCTGGTCTGACCACGTACGGGTGCAGGTCCTCGCTCCGCTTCTGAATGCCAGCGCGTCCGAATCCGCGAACGGCGTTGACGCGGTGTTACTCGTTCACCCTGCAGATGGGCCTTAAGTTGCAAGCGAGTTTTTAAAAAAATCGACATTTTCGAATTTTATTGCCATCCACGCGGAAAAAAGACATCACAACTGTGTTGCCCCGATGCCCGGGACTGTTGGACATGTGATCCACGCAACGAAACAACGTTCCAATCCTTACACTTGGAGGTGGACCACCCCTACCTCTGGCCCCCCCCCCCCCCTTCAGCTCCGGAGGCAGTTTTCGAAAGGGGACCTTTTCGGCATTCATCCTTAACGTATCGAGAACAAACATGGTGAATTTCATCGTCCTCTGATCTGTGGAAGTGCTCCGTTACGAAGGGGGTTGAAAATTTGCGAACTGTTCCACCCACCCAAAGGGTGCCTATGGGGTGCACGCTATGGGTGATAGCATTTTCTGGATCAGGGGAGTCCAGAGAATGCATTGAGCTCAAAATCGAGACCATCGTCCAAAAATTGTGGATTGTAGAGGGGGTGGGAGGTTGTGGGTGGTGGGTTTGTCTGAGAGGGATTTCAAGGGGTGCATTTTGTAGAGGGCATCAAGCAGAGTCGCCTCAAAAGTTTTTTTGAATTTTTCAACCCTTTCCGTCATCCCTGGACTGTTTCAAATAGGCGTTTTTTTACACCCTCTCGTTTAGGGGAGTGAATTAACCCTTGCCAATGCAACTTTGCACACATCCAGAAGACACTTGAAGACTATTCCTCACGAAGTTTCACCGAAATCGGTTGAAAACTCTCATAGTCATAAGCATGTGAAAAATCGTTCCGGTTTGCTTGTCCGCTAGTGTACTATATAATATTTGTCATTTGTTTATGAAAAATGACTATTAACTGACCATTAAATTGACTATTTTATATATTAGGTTGTCCTAGAAGTTTCTTTCGTTTTATTAATAATTAATTCATACACAATATTTTATGTTTTATGTTATATTACAAAATTGTATACAATTTCTTTCGCTCCATTACTGTTACAGCAACAATGTCTAAGAAATTAGATTGTCTATTTATTTAAACACTGCCACAGAAAATAATTGAATGCAACTCACGAAAGAAACTTTTAGGACAACCTAATATTATAAGAAAATGTACTGTTAGGTTTTTCCGTATATAATGCATTTCTGGTGTGTGTGTGTGTGTGTGTGTGTGTGTGTGTGTGTGTGTGTGTGTG
>NC_071980.1:13602222-13608320 GCF_026283585.1 Hylaeus volcanicus
GTGCGTGCGTGCGTGCGTGCGTGCGTGCGTGCGTGCGTGCGTGCGTGTGTGTGTGTGTGTGTGGATTTCATTCTTCTTTGAGGTACTTTTCGGCGTTGATGGGGTTTGTTCGTTGTTATAATTAAATTCCCTACAGTTCATTGTAGGGAATGTTATGAGAATGTTGACAGGAGAATTTATTTAATTTGTAACAGTTAAGTTTTATTATATTGTTGTATCACCGCCAGTGCTTCGAAACCTTAAACTAAGTGGAAACAACCAGTAATAGTCAGACGCCTGAAGGCATACAACTATCTAAATGTGTGTGTGTGTTTTTGGGGGGGGGGGGGCACTTATTCCATGTTTAAGAATTACGATTAATAATTAAAACTGAGACTTCTAACAGAAAGAGGTATAAGATTAGTGTATCCACCAGATATTTTCAATTTTTCTGAATTTACCATAAATTATGACTGTTTCAAGGAGATTTCAGCTATTTTAAATTCAAAAACAAAACTATTTTATAAAAATGGTATTCAAATTTAAAAAAGAGGTGGAAAAATGTTGTTTATTTACAACAAATGTATTCTCAACTGTGTACACTGTCTTTAAATCTCGATTGAATCTTTGTCTAGAAAAAACTGTATCATATATGAAAAAATTCACTATATATTTATCGAAAAGATTTAATTTATTGACAAAATAAATGCAATCTTTTTATTTTATTCAGGATTTTTATTAGATATAATCCTCAAACAAAAATAATAATATTTGATATTTTACAAGATGTAGACTTATTTATTTATTGTTAGAATCGTCCCTGAAGTTTTTATTTGTGGACAGACATCATTATTATTTTCTTCAATTGCTATATCAACACTCTCTGTATACATCGAATATTAGATAATTTTAACCAGTGATTCAGTGGGTGTACTATTGATCAAGTTAGCAAATGGCGATCATAGGGGATGATCTAACTACTATCACAACAATTTGAAACATCTGATGCTATAATTGTGTCCGATTTGAATGAGAGAATGTTATGTTTACAAATTCAAATAAAGAATTGAGATTTAACACTTTCGCTGCGGACGAAAATAAGTGGCCGTTCGCTGGGAGCTGGAATTATGATATATTTTTTTAATGAAAAATTTCTTATAAATGTTCTAATATGATTATTTCGAAAAATATATATTTGTGGTAACTTATTTTATATATAATATAATTGCCGAACGAAAAAAATGTGCGTCATCCGCAGCGAAACTGTTAAATGAAATTATACCATATCTTATAAACAGTGTAAATCCGCAGTCTAGTTAATGCTATTTCGACCTGCATCGTTTTACTATTCCCAAAAGAATACACAAAACGCTTAGGAATCTACTCATGGACCAATCTTATCAATCAATTCTTATAGAAGTTCAACGAAACCAAACATAAACAAAGATTGCCTCTTTTCAATCGAGTTGACGTTAAAACTCATTGTTTAATAAACACAAATTAAGTTCATTCATTCACTCATTGTTTAATAAACACAAATTAAGTTCATTCATTCACTCATTGTTTAATAAACACAAATTAAGTTCAATAGCGATAAATAATTACATTTAGAACGTTAGATCACACGATGAACAGTTACGGGACATTCGAATTCTCAAACTACCATGGCATACCGTACATCTGATCAATACTCCAATCTCGATCGCTGGTGAAACCGTTCCGATGGTTTACAATGGCCGGAAAAATGTCGAGAGAAGCTTTGCAACCAGCCTTTTCGGTCCTCTGTCACAGGACGGGACATTCAGCGGCCGAAATCACGGTACTTTGTTCGCAGCAAGGAACATCGTTATGTTCTCACAATTTCTGATACGATGACTAGGCTGACTTGCTGGTTCACGTCCATGGTCAATGCGGTCGGGTGGTGGCTGTGTCTCACTTTCTATTATTTTCTCCATGGTGCAGCGAGAGATTAATATAGGTTGAGCGCCGGTGCAGGGAGCGTGCCTGCACTATCAAACGATAGTAGTAGGTAGGAATCCAGTGGCAGTTGGAAAAGGGAGGAGGAGGGTTTACCTATAGACTCTCCTAGTTGGTAGCTGCGACGCGTCTCGCTCGTTATAACCGCAGACTTGCTGCCGGGGCTTGCCGCTGCGGACGAAGGGGATGGCGGATAGAAATACGGGGGTTAGAGAAGCCGGCCGTGAGATGTATATAAGAGCTGCATACGAGGAATAAACGTTGCACGCCTGGCAACGCTCTCGTCGCGCCAGAGGAGGCTATAACGCTGTTGGTCAGGGAACCTTTGGCCTCTGATGAAAACTCGATCGCGTCCGGTTATCGATAAATAGGCTTTTACGTCATTGATAGACGAGATTAAATTCATAGCGCGCGCATAATGAGGATGTTAGCGGGCTGCGGCGTCATAATGCTGACATCAGATGCACGCTTGGTAATTTTACAGCTTTCATAGACCGTTATATTGGATATCTCGCGATTTACGTACGGGATTATATATCGCATAATGCGATACCGCGATATTTATAGCTGTCTTTTTAGAATTATTGAGAGATGATGATTTCTGGAGGATTTCATTCTTCTTTGAGGTACTTTTCGGCGTTGATGGGGTTTGTTCGTTGTTATAATTAAATAAAGAACATGTGTATTGTAGGGAATGTTATGAGAATGTTGACAGGAGAATTTATTTAATTACTAACAGTTAAGTTTTATTTATTTTCGGTGTTGATGGGGTTTGTTCGTTATTAAAATGAAATAAAGAACATGTGTGTTGTAGGGAATGTTACAAGAATGTTGACAGGAGAATTTATTTAATTAGTAACAGTTAAGTTTTATTAGATTATTGTATATACCACCGCTAATCCTTGGAAACCTTAAACTAAGTGGAAACAGCCAGTAATGGTCAGACGCCTCAAGGCGTACAACTATCTAAATCTCTGAAAAGTAGACTAATCGTTTTAAATTTTGTACTTCAAAGTTACAGAAAGACCAAATTTGAAGGCATAAATATATAAGAAATGAAGAAATGTATTAAAAGAAGGAGCTTTGCGAAGAAATTTAATACTGGCGTCACTAATTTATTTACATTCTGCGTGTATGAATGAAAATATTGGCACAGTTTTGCGTTTAGTACGAGTATTAAGCTTACTTTATTTGAGAAGCAACATCATTTATATTATTAAAATTAAATTTGTTGAGGTTACGTTTACAAATATATCAATAACATTTTTTATGTATGACATTTATCACTTTTCGTTTAGTTCTTGTGAAAACATACTAAAAGACTCGTTTTCTATTAATGTTACTACCTTCTATTTAATTAGTAACAGTTAACTAATAATATATATATATATACAGGGTGTCCCAAAACTCGGGGAGGAGCCGGAAATGGGGGGTAGTTGAGACGATTCTGAACAACAATTTCCTTTGCAAAAATGTCGGATGGGGCTTCGTTAAGGAGATATTAAGCGAAAACCCCGACCAATCAGAGCGCGCGTAGACCGTTGGAGCGGCCGCGGTAGCGAAGGCTACGCGCTAGGTCGATGCTTCGATGCACGTCGAGTCACTTGTTCGCGTGCAAGCGCGGCCACCAGCGCGTAGCCTACGCTACCGCGGCCGCTCCAACAGTCTACGCGCGCTCTGATTGGTCGGGGTTTTCGCTTAATATCTCCTTAACGAAGCCCCATCCGACATTTTTGCAAAGGAAATTGTTGTTCAGAATCGTCTCAGCTACCCCCTATTTCCGGCTCCTCCCCGAGTTTTGGGACACCCTGTATATATATACAATTTTAAAATATATATCGCAAAACTTCTATTGAAAAAAAAACGTCATATGAGGCGATTTACTACAACTTCCACGAGTGTTTTCATGGATAGTCGACACTGCAATCCAGAATAGGGTAATCTACAATCACCAAGTAAAAGTTCCTTTTTTATAATGGGTAACGTTGTAATGTAGCGTAACTATTATTCAACATTTTTGTTCCTGAACAGTTGATAACTAATTAAAAAAGAAACTCAATTTTTTGAGTGAAACTAAAAAAACTAAACTCGCTAGCTTTAATGCAATTGTCGATTGTAACTTAATTAAGTTAATTGTTAGACTTGGTTTCAGGTCCTTCAAATATTATGAAATTTTTACAAGTAAAGAAAACTACAGAAAAATATTGCTAACTTTATATTGCTTTACTGTAACATAGTAAAGCATATATACATATATTTAGAATCTCATAGAACAAATAAGAATAGTATTGGGATGGTGGTATGTGGAAAAAGAATTTATTTCAAATAACTAAAATGATCAAAAATAAAGAAGGAGCATTAAAATATAATCTAAAGTTAAAAAACATGAATGTATTTGAACAAATGTCTTTAACAAAAGATTGGTAGAATAGATGATAATACTACAGAATATAAACCATGCTTTAAAATGATATTATAATCTATCGTTTTGAAAAAATCGATTTTTTTGGTTACATTCTTTTTATAGGTAAGGTTTTATAGGCTAGCTTTCAAAAGATTTGATCTAAATCATAAAAATATGCGTATTCGAAGTGGAAACGGTAAAAAATTTTAAATTTTATGGATAGTAAAACTACCTTTGACTTCTGGAGGGCACATTTTTCTCAAATACCAGTAACGAAAGATCTATTGATCTCTGTTTTAACCTCCAAATTACTAAATTTTTGCGTTGCAAAGATCTGCTTCTTATTCATACATAAAAATCTTAAATCTTCTTTTGGAAAATTTCGTACGTAGTGGAGATATCATGTGTCAATCGTGAGAGTACATATTTTTGTGATTGATAATGGTTCCAGCATTAATCTATATCTTCAAAAATATTCCATGTTTTTTTACGAAAAAATTCATATATCTTAATAAAATAAGTACCAATGCCAGTGCAGCGTTTCAAACTACTACCATAAATAGTTTTCACTTCATAGAATTCCAAAACTTCTCCTGTTTTTTTCGTGATCAGTCTGGAATACCCTCTGACAATGTCAATAATTCAACTCTAACAAACAATTCGTTACTTCACTATCATAAATTACCGCGTGCAGATCTTTCCTTCCGTCGAACAATTACAATTAATTTAAGTGATAGACAACAATCGTTCAACGCTGATCCTGAGACAGCAGTCTGGATTCCCTCGGTCGTGCAAATCGCTGCGTATAGGTTCCGTTTAAAACTCTCCCCGTTCCGCATTTATTGGTAACGAAATCCAGCTTATCGGCGTTCGATCTAAATCGAAATGTTGGAGAATCTGCAGAAATCTTCCGTGCTATAAACCACGAAAGCTGGATAATATCCGCGGAAGGGGTGGCTCGTTACAGACTGACGCCTCGTCGCTGGGAGGAGGACAGGTGGCACGGGGTAATGCGGATGGCGAGTGGATTTAAACGTTCACACTAGATTACGCAAATGGGACGATAATGCGGCGAATCATTTTCCCACGGAACCCATCGAGCGACTCGATCCACCTTTCAGAATAGATTTTCTCGCGGCTGCTCCTCTCTCACTCTCTATCTCTCCCTCATTTCGAGGCAAACCTTTCGCCGAGGATCTCCTCGATGGCGGTCTACGTTACTTACCGACTTGCATAGGAATGCCAGCGCCGGGTCGCTTCGGAATTCCATGCAAATGGTAACGACTGGCACGCTAGGAGACCGTCTGAGGCCATTTGGCCGGCGTAAGACACGCTCGGAACAACTCCGCGGTGTCTGTCGCTGTGAAAATTCTCCTGTCCTCTTTAGGACTGCGAAGTGCTTTTGGCACCGGCGCCTTTCGTGTCGATAAAAAATTCGCGACCACGTGATAAATTATATCAGGATTACCCATGAGTAACGTCTTCCTTTCCAAATTTTAAAAAAGTTGCCATCTACTGACAATAATTCAATTTAACATGATTTTCTGGTTTGAACTAGTGATGGGCAAAATCGTAATCGCAAATATGAATACGATTGTAATCGAATGTTTCCGAGTTGTGATTACGAATACGATTACGACCGTATTTTTAAAGGTTTACAGCCATTGAAATTCTGTACCTCAAAACTGACTTCAGATTCGTGTTCCTCGCCCCAAAAAACTTAGAAAACCATACATTC
>NC_071980.1:13608330-13609145 GCF_026283585.1 Hylaeus volcanicus
TCTCTCTCTCTCTCTCTCTCTCTCTCTCTCTCTCTCTCTCTCTCTCTCGTTACTCCAGATTAGGTTTTACAACAGCAATTTTGTTATAGGTACTTCGTTTGTTATGCACTTTTTATTTGATTATTACAATTACACGCAATACGTAACGTAAATAAATGAAGTACCTAAACAAATTCTCAAAATCCAATAAATATTTATAAAAAGGTTAATAATACTTCAGACGTATATAACAACGTAAGGCCCACACAATGCGTGTGAATTGCTGATGTTTATTTACATCAACATTTCTGAAAAGGTATTATCTTAATTTTTTTACGTGTCCATGATCAATGGAGATATTTTAATTGTACCTGTTCAATTGGTCTATCCTGTTCGCGCAAGAATTTGTATCGCTTTGTTTTGAATGTAATTCTCTCCTCTTCGTCTTGTATTTCCTCCGTAATAGGTTCCCCAGCGTTGTAATGACTGTCAGTCTAGCCGAGGACTACATCGACACGCAAGGAATATTCTCAGTATGCGCATAAGTCAGACACTGCAAGGATGATAAATCCCACACGTGCTTTTAGGTTGGCTGTACTATCTCCGACGAGTACGAGGACGTGATGAGTCCAGGGACAGACTTGGTCTCGCGCCTCTTGTAATTCCGTACATTCACGATCCCCCCCTTCTGATTCTCTTGTTTCTCCATTCTCTCTCTCTCTCTCTCTCTCTCTCTCTCTCTCTCTCTCTCTCTCTCTCTCTCTCTCTCTCTCTCTCTCTCTCTCTCTCTCTCTCTCTCTCTCTCTCTCTCTCTCTCTCTCTCTCTCTCTCTCTCT
>NC_071980.1:13609245-13617038 GCF_026283585.1 Hylaeus volcanicus
CTCCCTCCCTCCCTCCCTCCCTCCCTCCCTCCCTCCCTCCCTCTACCGAACGCTATTCGAGGAGCTTGTCCATCATTTAAGATTATGCCGCATAGAAATTCCGGACTCTAATGAACCTCTGTAACATTTGTAACAGTCCAAACGTTAACGAAGCGTTGACGTTAAGTGGTCCTTCCGGGTTTCACGAGTTCACGTTTCATAGCCTGCCGTTGTGAAAGTTAATTAACATCGAATTACAGTGCTTTGTTCTTGGTAGTTGTTACACATAAAAGAATATGTTGGCATGAATTGATTTTAAGTTTTATAATAACCCGAGACGAAAAATCGATTCTTGTTAAAACTTTTTATACTCAACAAAACCTCGTGAAGTTCTTTCTAGTCTTGAAGTCTGCTTATGAGTCTTTAACTCCTGCAGTAATTCAAACATTAATTCTTTCTAGTCTTGCAGTCTGTTTATGAATCTCTAATTCCTGCAATAATTCACATATCAATTCTACTTTCATATTTGTTATTTTTCGTTGTCTGACGAAGGCTACACAAGTGTTTCTGAAATTTGATAGGCTTCGTTTGAATTGCTCAAAGTAAACACAATTACAATTTTATGTAGTTAAGTTACTACATTGAATTATGTAATTTTTCAACTGGATTTTTACCAAGTTTAATAATATTTGTGTAATTTCTTTTAATATTATTGAAGTATGGAATAGAATTAGATTTATTACAATTGACGACATTTTAGCGACAGATATTTAAGCTCTTTTCAGGTCAAATGATAACTATTGCATTTTTCCTGTTAACAATTATAATATGTATGGTTTTAGTATGTATATAGATATATAACTTTTTTGGTGTTGAATACGTTTATTATTTTATTACGTATTTATTAGGTGTAGACATTTATGTACCTTCATATTTACGCATTTATAACACTAATTCAAGTAGAAATATATACACGTTATTTTGTTTTTAAGTTCTCAACATAATCTCCATTACAATGAATCTAAATATATAACCTATCTCTTAATAGGATAACCACTTCACTGTATGTACACATGAAGTTTAGCAGTCATCAAATTTCGCCTACTTTCTAACTTTCTAATAATTATTATTTCTTCTAACAATTATAAGCATACTTGAAAACTATTATACGCAGAAATTAATTATTTGTCTTAACATTCGATAATTTATGATTGCAGCTTATAGATATTTACATTTTGTTACGTTAAAATACGTTAAAGTTACTTTAAAGTGAGATTTCTGTTTTCTAAGTAGTGTAACACGTATTTTATATATCTTTGCATTCATTTACATCCTCATACATTTTCCCACATTTTCATTTCCCATAAATGCATAAAAATCCGCAGTTTAGTCAAAATGAAACACAAATTTTCAACATTTTCTTTTTACGTGTAACTAAAGGAAGATTAAAAATTGTATGATTTTTCTTTACAAATAAATGGTCAGTTTATTTTAGCACAGAATTAATTTCTACACCTAACATTAAATTTTTAGTCTCCTTTCAAATATAAAATACGCGTTTTAAACTCGAAATAGTGCAAGTATTATTCCATAAATATATTATGAAACGAAAAGTATTTCTAGAAAATGTTGAGAACCGTCTATCTGCTTCATTCCAATAAGTTTTGCATGACTTATCTACAGTTTATTTTCCAATCCACGTTTTCCTGTTATATTTTTGCGATTCTCAACCGCAAACATGCTCCTCGATTTCGGTTTTCTTCCTAGCTTCCGTTTGTTTCATCCGCGGTCGCCTCTCTCTCTTTTTCTTCCCGGTTTCCATTTGTTCTCTTCGTTTCATTTGATATTCCCTTTGTTTTTATCTCAAAGAATCGTCATATCCCCTCTCCCCCTCCCTCTTGACTTCATTCTGTTCGTGTTTCCACACTAGGATCTCAAGTATCTCGCAACATATACAACTCACGTACCAAGTTAATATACCCAGCGCCGGTAACTCCGACACAACTGCTCCGTTTCGTGCCCCGCTGTATGCGCGCGTGTTTGACAAGTAGAAAGACGGTATACTCTCGAGACGTGGTCAAAGGACCTCGGAGGAGAATCACATTACTCACAAACAATTCCGTATGACTTTACGTTTGCGCTTAAACAACAAATATCTCGCGGATGTCAATGGGAACGACTCTGCAACTGTTTCGGCCGGATATGACGTTCTAAGACAAACAAATTGCTTGGACGCTGTGAAAAGCCGCTTAGAAGAAGAGGGAATTACGCTAGAGTAGTCGATTTTAGCAAATGAAATTACGGACATATTTTCTGTACCTATTTTTAGGGATACTCGTCAATTTAGCTATGTGAACCTGGCATCCGAGTTTTCAAAAATTAACTTTCTTTTATAGAAAATGATAGTATTTCGTTTGTACTTGATTGTACCACCAATAGTTTCGTTTGTAACTTCATCGATTAATAAATAAAAAATATTTTAAAAATGGTTAGCACTCGAGATTGAGATTTTTGAAATCTGTTTTTTCCCTATTACTCAATTCGACATGTATATTTTTTTTATTTTTTCCCCTGTTCTTTAGGATCGTTTGTACTCGTTTGTACCGCTTTTCGTTTCGTTTGTACCTCAATAGTTTAAATTTTATGATTCAACAGTATCAACACTTGCTTGTAAAATTTAAACTATTGAGGTACAAACGAAACGAAAAGCGGTACAAACGGGTACAAACAATTCTAAAGAACTGGGAAAAAACAGATTTCAAAAATTTCAATGTCGGATGCTGATCATTTTTCTAATTTTTTTAATTATTAATAGGGCCAACAGAAAATACTTTGATTTATCAACAAACAAATATAGGACAAACATGTCTAGTACAATGTTGAGTAGCCTCAATTTCATAAATACAACCTTCTTCAATGCAGAAACGGTCACAGAAAATAAACGATGACACCGAACGCATCGAATGGCGTTTTAACGTTTAAATGCTCTAGCGCTTCCGAATGAAAGGTCAGTTATGAAAGGAATCGTCAAACGTGAATTACCAAATCGATTCATTTGCTCCTGAAAAGGACCAACATCGTTTTAATCTGTTCGCAATATCAAAACCGCATAAAAATTCCACGCGTTCCGGAATATTCTTGGTACGTGCATATTCGTAGTTATACCGTATAAATATTTAGATGCGGACGACCGACCAGTTTCGTTATACAATCGATTCGGTAATCTGTTCGATGGAAATCTCGCAGATTGAAGTCAGACGTTCAATTTTTGAAGCGTCGGTAGCGGCACGAATCGATGTTATAAATCAGCTAGCGTCGACGTGACCCTCGGTTCGTGATTTGCGGGTTAGAACATCACATTGACAGCCATAAACATGTCAGCGTGGAACATCTCTGGTTCAGCCTCTGATGTATTGCGTATTATTTTGGTTATTGACACCCGTTGGGGGGATACTCGGCCCAGAGACGATTCCCCAAATGGGCTAGCCGAGAACCAATACTTCCTTGTCGTCTATATATTGCTTCGACAGTACTCTGAATTATTCAACTTCCTTTTCCAAATTTCCCTGACACCGGTAACGGACGAAGACGAGACCCATTTGCTGACTTGAACCGTTCGAATCCTTTCAATGATAGTTTTTATTCTGCGGACAATAAAGTTTATTATGGTGGATGCAAAATTCTATGAAGCAATAACCGGTATTTCTTAAAGAAGCTTATAATTTACCAGTTGTAATAAATGTAGTTGTTCATCTTTTCACTGTTTATTGTAATATTTAATTCTATTTACATTTTGCTTTCTAACGCTCTCCACGAGACATATTAACCCTCTGAATGCGAAGGATGTATACATATATACGTCCTCGAGAAATTGGCTCAGAGAAATGTTTGTATTCGTTAAACCAATTTTTAAAAAATATTAGTTTATAGGGAATAATGAGACGAAACTTTTTTATATTTCCTGTTTATTCGTAGGGCGTGTAGTTTCAAAAATAAAAATTCAAAACTTAAAATACCTTTTCCTCATAATGATCTAATCCTGTTGCTGTTTTCTTAAAGAGAAACAAAACAACAATCGAATTTAAAGAAAATATCATCTTATAGAGCATCACAAGATGAAACTTTTTTATATGTACAGTTTATTCATAGGACGTTTAGTTTCGGAGATAAAAATTGAAAACTTCAAACACCTTTTCCTGAGATCTCGTAATAATGTAGTCCTGTTGCTGTTGTCTTAAAGAAAAAGATAACAACAGTTGAACAAGCGAATTTGAAAAAAATATAACGTTATAGAGCATTGCAAGATAAAACTTTTTTATATGTACAGTTTATTCATTCGATGTTTAGTTTTAGAGACAAAAAATTGAAAACTTAGAAGACCTTTTTCCTTAAATTTAATTTTTGCAACGAACTTCTAACTTTTCAATTTTTTTGTTGTTGAAACTAAGCGTCGTATGAATAAACTGTAAATATAAAAAAGTTTCGTCTCATTATCCCCTGTAAGATGATTTTGATAAAAAATTGATTTAACGACTACAAACATTTCTCTGAGCCCATTTCTCGAGGGCGTATGTATTTATATATATGTTATATATGTATATCCTTCGCAGTCAAAGGATTAATTAGAAGACACGTACAATAGAAAACGCCTATTCTCCTCGATATAGCTAATCTGCGAAATAATAAAAAAGAAAGCAAATATTTCCTTCGACTCCTTCAAATAGAAACGTCGGTGTTGAACGGATTAAAGTGCATCAATTTCTGCACTGTCGAATACGTGACAGTTCATTAAGGAATATCGGGGAACGTGATTTTCGAATCGAATTGGAATTTAAATAAACGCGAACTAGTACATTCAATGTTTACCATATTTCTGAGGGAATATTTTATCGCGTATTAAAGTGAACGGCAATTACATCGCGAGATATTACCTTTGTTAATTTGCGCTCCCGTTCTTTGTTTGCGAGTGTGGAGCAGATTACTTTTGAGATACGGTCCGATGCGTATCTGCGTCCTGCGGCGATCATAACGCCCGAGGAATTAAGCGATATGAAATATTCATGCGCGCCCTTTATGGGCAAAGTGTGCGGGCGTATATTATTTTATTACCTGGTGGGCATACCATATCTATGAGAACGAGAAGAGGACCCGATTGTTACCATCCTCCATTGTTTTACATTATAATTTGTCATCGCGTCGTTCATCCAACGGATCCCTTCGTTCCCCTTCGGCTTTACTAACTCGGCATCTTGCCAAACATATTGCGATTCCTCCACAATGGCTTTCTAGTAGTTTCTACTGATACGAGTTTGTTACGTTAAAGATCCAGCTGAAGCATCGAGAGACTGATGTTTAATTTCTATACTCTATATACTTGGAACGTAATATACTTGATTACTTTCGGCACGTAAAGACTTGCCATCTTATTTAATTTTTACATATTATCAGTGGATCATATTTGACCAAAAAAGAGAAAGTCTGTACTTCTGTTAATTATACATATATGATGATTGTGATTGCTCTTACAAAATAAAATTATGATTGTTCAAGGAAGGTGATGTTTATAAAAATTTGTCTAGTTGCATTTATTAAAAAAGTATTCTTCCTTTAATTACATACGGTAATTTCAGTGGTTTTTAGAAAATAAAATTATGATTGTTCAAAATTTCTGTTTTGGCCATATGTGAGAGCAATAATATATTTGTAGAAGTTTTATAATTATATGTAAAATCTTCATTTGAAAATGATTTTTCGAGTCTCTTGCATCTTACAGATAGTTATTTTCATATTACAATATCAATATTACAATACAATATTATCACAACGTATAGCAATGTATTTGTGAAATTTATTGGACGGAACAGTTGAATTTCTAATTTTTCATTATACATAGTTAATTTTATTTTTATTTAGCTAGTCAAGAATAAATAGTTATTTATTTTCCACTCGTCATTTGACATTTTTATCCAAGTCTTGCTCTTCTTTCAATGAAAAGATTTAAACAATTGTAAACATCAGCTACTACTACAGTACGAAATGTAAAGATTAGTCGAAGAGAATATAGTAATTATCAAGAGGTACAAGGAATAGAGGTACAAATAATAAAATAAGATAACTCTTTAAAAATATAAGGAGTACGAAATTTTGCACATTATTCTCCTGACTCTCATTTTCATATGATTTGTAGACAGACAGTATGTTTAGAGGTAAGATACAGGAACATAGTAGCTTATTGTTGCATTAGGATAATTAAATAAATTATTACTGAAGGTGTAACAATTAAAATTCAAAAATGTTAAATAATTTACTGTCTGCTTGATTAGTCAACATTATTTTTCAATAACGTTTAACAATGCAAGCGGATGCCAAAATAATGATGAACGTGACATATGAAAATTACATCTTCGTTTGCATATAGACAATCTGAGAGAAATTTAAATAAAAATTTACGCCGACGATATTCAAACACCATTCATAATTGCAGTCCATAAATTCCCACAATTTACACGCTAACGATATAAATGTAAATCGTCTTCATAAAGTCTGTTATCATCCAAAATGATTTAAACACGGGCGCACCTGTACCTTTCGTTAATTTATCAAACTGTAGCTAACAAATGGAGCTTGAAACGAAATGTCTTTACCGTTTGTCCCGATGTCAACAGATTTTAATTTGCCTCGACTCAATCGAGTATGTCGAGAATTGAAATCACCGATCGTGAATAACGCATGTATAATGTTTCGCGTGCGTCGTAATTGGAACAGTTTTTAGGCCATTTGCGACGAACGTGACATGATTTCGATGTGTATAATTAGCTTTGTTACTGTTGCATGCCGTAATAATTGGCTATTATGTATTTCCTGTATTGCTTTTATTTTGTTCGACTGTTCATTGCCTCTCGTGCTTTTTACTCACGTTTCACCTAATTTCGACGATCCTTAATTAATTACCTTTTGTGATTCTGTTAATTTCACGTGATGCTCAATGGGTTTCACTGAAACGGTTCTTTCGAAATGTATCCATTCGCGTCGCAGAGATATTGAACTGGACAAAAGTTAACTCACCGTTTCACTTGTCGTAGATTGCATGCGTACAGAATTTAAGATAATTGCGTGACGATTCGCAGTCGTTATTCAAGCTAGGTAAACCTCCAGTATAACTAACTTCATTCCGTCATGTTAATAGCCGAAATGCTTACAAGGAAAGCTTTTTAGGTGTCGACCTCCGATTGTTTTGATTTTTGGATATGTTTTAAAGCACCAAAAAATAAGATATACGTATTTTTGTATATTGGCCCGTTTTCATATTTAGGGGGTGAAACGACCCCCTAAAGTTGCAGAGAGACACAGTAGAATTAATTTCTACTTCGTATTAATTTCATTTTATAATTTAAATATTATACAGAATACATATTGAACAAATAACGAATCGAGTGTTGCTTATTATTTCTTCAAGTACATTCGCTACATTTTAGAGTCTTATTTCATATTTTTGAGCTGTCTATTGATCTCTTCAAAAAACTATAACTTTTAGACCTTCCAATAACGTCGTCAAATTCTAAGGAGGTAATTTATAAAGTACTATTAATAAAACGTCGATCCTTCATTCAAAATACTTATGTATTTAGTTTTAACGTTTCAATTATAGTATCCTTTAATCCTATATCCTATAATTGTATGATCAAACGAGCCCGCCGAAAGTATATTGTAGTCATGCTTGTCATGCCTAGCTTCACAACGTTCAACGCATAGTGGTTCCCTTCTTAAAACAACAACAACAACAACAACAACAACAACAACAACAACAACAACAA
>NC_071980.1:13617048-13650808 GCF_026283585.1 Hylaeus volcanicus
CAACAACAACAACAACAACAACAACAACAACAACAACAACAACAACACAGCAGCAACAACAACAACAACAACGGTGCTCTGCCAACTTCATACTCTCATTAGCCTCTCCAACTTTATATTGTTTTGTGTACTGTCCTTTGAATTATCACGACTTTTATTGAAGATGATAGCGGGAACTGATTTGGGGGTTAAGTAAGGGAGGGAGACTATCATTTTCGAACGAGACACTTCATATAATTATACTGTGTGTCTCGTTCTCGATGATAGTATATTGTAGATTTTTAGAGATGGAGTGATAATTCTCCTCTTTACCTACTTATTTTTATTTTTAACGTTTACAAATTCATAAAAATTACTCTAGGATTACTTTAGAAACTGCTGCATGTCGAGTACTATATGCTGTGAAAAGTTCTGTATTCACACCAGCTTTGCCTAGCAATGTTTTGATCCAGTGACCAATAGTTTGTGACGACACTGCACCAAAAGGCTTCACAGTGGCAACAAACAATCTTTTGACACTATTTCTCAAATCTTTAGTACAATCTAGATAATTTAAAACTGCAGTGGCTGCACACAAACCTTCTCTTTAAAAAACGGCAATATTAATTCTGGTTGAAAAATTCGTGGTTTTGATGTTTTTATGTGATCTGTGATTTTAATATTTATCCCTGTATCAGATTTGTTTATGTTATCTATATTTATCAGTGCCAGGGTTTGCAGCCTCTGAGCTGTTGTTAGCGCTAATAAGGTGACAACTTTTTCTGCAGCATCCTTCAATTTTAAATCTTTTAATGGATGCAGATTTTCAATATAATTGAGAACTGAAGTGACATCCCAAATTGTTGCGTATCTCGGTTTTGGTGGTCTTTGTTTGAACACACCTTTTAAGAAACGAGATATTAGACTATCTTTATTAATATCATAAAGTGAAATGAAAGAAATTGCGGAACGAGCGGTGTTTAGCGTACTATAATTTGCACCGTTTTTGTAACGTTTATTTAAAAATTTAATAATATTCACAGTTTTTGCATTATGGATATCAAGATTTTCTAAACGAGAGAACTCCCACCAGCTTCTTAGATGACACTCGTATTGTTTTAATGTTGAATTAGTAATAGAATTAACCATAACATCCGCAACTTCCTCGGTTAATCCTTGTTTGAGATACCCTGACCAGATAACTTGCCTGCCACTAGTGAAAGGTGGGATGCTAGTGGATGGTTCCTGTCTCTGTAAGGAGATGTCAATAAGTTACGATCAGGTTCTAATATTATAGGCGGTTCCACGAGTAGTGAAGTGTACAGGGGGTACCAAGGTTGTGTGGACCATAATGGTATTACAACAATGCCTAATGTCTTATCGTTAATAATTTTTCTTAGCGTGCGCAGAATGAGTGCGAAGGGAGGAAAGGCATAAAAGTATTCATTTTTCCATGACGTGGTAAAGGTATCTATAGCTGAAGCTTCTGGATCTGGAAATCTAGAAAAGAATTTTTTACATTTTTTATTTATCCTGGATGCAAATAAATCTACTGAAACAGAACCAAATTGGTTTTGTATGCTTGTAAATGCATGATGAGATAGTTTCCATTCAGCATCTATATTAATTTGACGCGACGCATTGTCAGCTTCTGTATTCTCAGCAGATGGAATGTAGGATGCCCTCAACCAAATTTTCCTCTCTTCGCACCATTCCCAAATTTTTCTTGACAATTCACTCAGTTTTGGAAATCGTATGCCACCCGCTTTATTAATGTATGAAATCGCCGTTGTATTATCCAAACGAAGTAAGATTTCACATTGCGATAATTTTTAAGCAAAACATTTTATTGCAAAAAAGGCTGCTAACAGCTCAAGATAATTAATGTGATTTTTTCCTTCTTTCTTATTCCAAAACCCATACGTTTTTGAACCGTTACAATAACAGCCCCAGCCTGACAATGAAGAATCGGAAAATATTTCCATTGAATAAACTTGTGTTCTAATTGGATTTGATCCAATGACAGTATTTATTTGCCACCAATTAAGATCTTCTGACATAGCTTCAGATATTAAGATTTTTTCCTCATAATTGCCACCGTTAAATTTCAAAGCTAGGAATTTCTGCCTTTCCAGGCGTTTACAATGAATGAAACCATAAGCTACAGCTGGCCACACTGAAGTTAAAACTCCCAAAAACACTGCAAATTTTCTGATTTTATACATTTGTCCTACCTTAAATTCACTTACAAGTTGCAATATTTGATGTTTCTTTTTATATGTCAAGTTTAGAGAAAAACTATTTGAATCAATAATAAAACCTAAATATTTACACTGTTGTCGTGCTAAGAGTGAACTCTTTTTATAATTAATGATGAAGCCTAAATGCTCTAGAAATTGAATGGCCTTTGCCATATTTTTCTCACACGCAGCTTTTGATTTATGAATAAATAAGAAATCATCTAAATATAATACCAGCAGCATTCCTTGCAACCTTAATTTGTGTATGACTGGATTCATTATTTTTGTAAATACGTAAGGGCTAGTACATAATCCAAAAGGTAAGCATAAAAATTGATACAATTTTCCTTGAATCTTAAATCTCAGAAACTTTTTGTGACTATCATGTATCGGAACCAAGAAATATGCATCTGTAAGATCTATAGAACCCATAAAGTCTTGTTTTGATAATAAATTTATGGCAGATCGAATATCCTCTAATTTAAAATGTGGAGGATCTAAGAATTTGTTCAATTCCTTAAGATTAAAAATAAACCGATTTGAACCATCAGGCTTTGGTACAAGAAAATAAGAAGATATAAATTGCCCCTGACAATCTGTACATTCTTCAATAGCATCCTTCTTCAAAAGTTTATTAATTTCTATTTGAATTTTTTCTGTTTCTCTAATAGGCCATATTCTCTCCGCAGGAGCAATGTTTTGAAATAGTAATTCATTAAAAGGAATTTTGTATCCCTTTATATAACTTAAAATATACTTGTCAGAAGTGATATGTTTCCACCTTTCTAAAAATTGACCTAGGCGCCCCGTCGGTTTGTGTACCTGGTTTATCTCCTTGTCAATGAGTGGCTCATCGTCTGAAATTTCTTCGACGACGTTTGAGCTGCATTCTGTACGATTCTGGATGCTCTTCCTCTGAATTTCACATATCGTCGTTTTTGATATGGACCCACCTGACGGTACCCCGCAGGTGGGTATCTGGCGTTTCCTTGTTCTCAAAATTTTTGATTATGTTTTTGTGGCATTTTTTCTTGTATATCTGCACAAGCCCTTTCAATTTCTTTCGCATCTTTTATTGCAACCTTCAGGTTACTCCCATAAAGCCACTCATCGGAAATCATTGTTTCTACCACTGGCTTAATGCTTTTCTTTAGGTGTGACGTTATATATGATTTTCTAGCTACTGATAGCTGATGAAATACGTCCACTAGGATCTGGCCAGCATGGCTGATATAATTCGTGAAAACTTCCTCGTCTAATCCTTCTTCTGAAGGATCAATCAACAAGGACACTGCAGTACCCAGAGCAGCTATTGCCGTACCTACACAGTTTTGTCTTTACAAAATGTTCATCCCTCTTTTGGGGGATTTCTTTTAGTACGTTATCATCTGAAGTGTTTTGCTCAATAATTTCATTTTGATTGCTTACACCTTCAGGAATGCTCTCTAAATCCTCATGATCTAGAGAGAAAAAAATTAAAATAAGAAATTCTGTCGCCATTAGAACGGTAACACGTATTATCCATACTATGATATCTGTATTACTCGACGTTACCGACTAAAAGAATACTACGTGTGTGGCGCGATGTGCGAAATAACAATTGATACGCGACAAGAGTCGCGTGGTCTTTAACCTCATATATACTTATCCCGATCCATAACAATATATTTGTCCTTATTGGACTTGTCACGATGAAATCGAACCTTTGAAGTCGTATAGACTAAAGAAAGAAATTGCTGGCGCATTTTTGCGCACACTTTCATCGCCGTATAGGCTGACGCGGCCGTGTGGGCCTTGTCCCTCAATTTTCGTATGGAAAGTTGAGGTTACTTCTTTTTCTTTTTTAAATTCATTTATTTACTTCACTTACCACTTGATTCATTACAAGAAGCATTTTCTTCTACAAGAGGTGTTGTTGGAGCCATCTTGGTCTGAGAATGCGCTATGTTCTCGACAACCTTTGTTAGGTTATCGATTTGTTTTTGTAACTGATTGAATTTTTCATCTTTTTGATGTTTCGATTGATGCCCTTCGTGCGATCGAGACCGTGATCGTTTTCTCTTCTTGTGTCCTGCCATCTCCCTCGATGAATAATGTAGAATTGAATATAAACTACAAGAATATAATTAAGCCAAAAAAGAACGTCTAGACGCTTTGGCACAACGAAACAATATGAAGTTGGAGAGGCTAATGAGAGTGTGAAGTTTTTTTAAAGAAGGGAACCACTATGCGTTGAACGTTGTGAAGCTAGGCATGACAATATACTATCATCGAGAACGAGACACACAGTATAATTATTGTTTCCTATGGTACCCTTGATACTAATATTTACTTGCCTGGAACCGCAAGTTAACTACCAGCATGCAATTACTATACCAGGATTATATTTCTGGCCAGTACAGCAATAAATAAAACAAATGTTTAAGAGTATCTAGCAATGATAGTAACTACCTATTAGATAGTAGAAATTCTGACAATGATAATAACTATGTATTAGGTAGTAGAAATTGTGCCTTTCGAATTGAATTTTGGTAGAATCGAACCGGACAATTCCACGTTGAGCTATGACACCTCAAAGTTTTCTATTTTATAGACAATTATAAGAGAAGGACAGACATAGTGACCTATATACATACAGCTATGTGGCCTTGCAAGGCCGTTCCAATTCCGAGAAATACTAGTAAACATTGTAGTATTTCCTGAATGGCACGCCCCTCTAAATTCCTTGACATAATAGTAAACATTGTAGTATTTCCTGGTTGGAAGATCCCTCAAAGTTCTTTGAAAGAGAAAAATTTATATCCATTTTTCCTGGCGATCAATTTTGATGAAATCAGGTATACAGGGTTTTTTGAGGTCGCTGATTCCAAATCTGAACTCAAAATTTAGATATTTAAAATGGCGGATACAACATAACGACACAAAATGCGAAAAATGACTGAATTTAGATGAAATTGGTATACAGGGGTTTTTGAGGTTGCTCAAGTTACCCCATCAAAATGATCAAGATGAAATCGATTGTTATTAGACCATTTTGAAGACAAATATAAACAATATTTGTTTATCGATATACATTAGTTAGTTTCACGTTATAATAAACGCGTCGAGATAAAATGAAATTATATATTGAAAAATAATACTTTTTATTTTGTAAAATACCTAGATCAAGAAACGTTAAAATAGAAATAATAACACAAATAAATAAAATATATTGCTTATCAAAAGATCAACATTTAGTTGGTTTTCATTTCTGTAGAAATTCAAATTTTCATTATTGAATTTTGTATAATAGAATATTTCATATTAATAAAACAGACATTTTTTGGTCTACTGATAATACTTAAAGTGTATTTGTAAAAATCTGAAATTATCTATTATTATTATCATTATTGTAAGATAAAGTTTGTATTTATTCAGTCATTTTCTTATTATGAATTCCATCACGTGAACTGTCTCCATCAGGAACGATAAGATTTTACTGGTCATTAGGTGAATGGAGATTTAATCGCGTAGAAATTAAGAAAGTTGTGAACGACCGCAAGATCCATTTTATATTTTATTAAAGGTTGTTTCATAATACTTTGTTTACTACTGTTCAGTATGTTGATTTCTTCTGGAACGAGAGAGCTTTAGGCGGGGATAGTTTTATGAGCCACTATAACCATGCCCATCTCCATTTCACCGTCGTTGTTAAATAGTTAAATAGTTAAAAGACTTTAAACTACGAGTCATGATTTAAGTTAATTGGAAATTGTTGCAAAATCTTTCATTTTAAACGAAAGTTGCACGATTTCAAACAGGTGTGAGATGTATTAAAGTAAATATTTCTAAGTAATCACGCTTGAAAAATTTTAAACGGATTCGTGCATCTATTCTTATTGTTATTTTGTCTTCTTGTAGTAATGTTAGTTAGTTAGTTATAGTTTATTCTCTTTGCGGAGTATTGTCTTCTTGTAGTATAAAATATATTTTTTTATTGCAGAATGATTGCACTCTCGTATTTGTTTGCAAAAATAATGAAAAAGAAGTTATCATTCTAGTAATATTATTTTACAAGCATTATTACATGTTTTACATCTTTTACATGTTTGTGTTTTCATTCCCACTTTGTTTTATGTTTTATTTTCCTCACATTTGATATGGTTTTTATTCTCGTTCTTGTACAATTCCTTCTATTATACTAAATGAACTCGTATCATATATCACCATTATCGTATTACTTTCCTTAAATAACATTTATGATTCTCATGCAAACCTCATTTTTAAATAAATATAATTTCTATGCTTGTGTTACGTTCCCGTTCTAAATTCCTTATTTGGAGTCGGATGTGCGCACCCGGTATTCTTCGCGTAGGCATAGGAGTTCGAGACCAATGCGAAGCTAGGGCGTAGTCCCTCGGAAATCTCGGAATCGTGCAATGTACTTCCCCACCACCCCTTGGCCTATGATTTTTGGGTATAAAAAGGGTGACGACGAAGGCATATCGGGTCTAGACAAAGTCTAGAAAGGGTTCTGTACACGTCTGTGCGTGCTCTTACGAACTATCTACACGAGAAAACTTAGTGAGATCGGGTTCGAGTCCCCTTCGAGCAAATCTTAACCATACAATACGTAGTCTACTGTTAGGCATTATTTTGTCATTGTAGTCGTCTCCTGTTTGCTCGCGTTCGTGAAAACCGAGAAGGATTAGATTCTAGCTTCGCGGAATCGAAACTATACTTTCAACTCAGTTCAAGTTTGTAACATTAGCTTACCATTAGTAAACCGCGACAATTACTCTTATAACAATTGTAAGTCCCGATGCATATCAGATATAATCATTTTTAATTAGTGTTGATCAATTATAATACTCAGTCCAGTACCCACTAAGGTGTACCTTTGCCGCTCGAGGTACACCAAAAACTGTTACGAGGCCTAATACTAACATTTCCTGCGGCTCCCCACGTTAGCCATACGTGGGTTCGTCTCCGCGTCTACTTCCTCAAGGCATCCAGTGTTACCTACAACACTGGTCAAGCCATTAACAAAAAACCATATTCCAATAGAAAAACCCCGGCTACGCAGCCGCCCCTCCGGCTCGTAACACTTGAATTACCAACCAAATTGAAGTTTATTTGAAGTATTTCTTAAACATTTTCGATGTTTGAATTATTACTTTAGATTGGATTTCAAAGAAATTGTTGTAATCATTATTATTATCCATATCTGCATAAAATAAACATTCTGTTACTTATTCATATAAGTCTAAAAAAAATAAAACAGAAAAATAAAACATGAAATGACAAATAGTTTACCTTCTTTATAATATATATATATATTTAAAAAAAAGAAAAGCAATAAGAATCATGTATGTCGAATATGTTGTATTTAAGGTACGAAAATTAAGCTCTATGTTCATAGTACTAATAAATAATTGATATTTATTAATCTATCTTATTCACCCATTATGAAATAATTATGAATCCATTTTTGAATATTATATTATATTATATTATATCATATAAATATATATAAAATATTGCAGAAAAATAACAAAAACCTTTGCAAATATGTCGCGGAACATGTTTAATTATTCATAATTACTTATAGTATTGATCAAAGTTTCTTTCTTTTCTAACAATAAGTGATATGGTTATTTATGCAATTGGTAATTTGTACGTCACGATTAGGTTGCTACAAGATCTTGCATACGATACTGTTTTAAGAAAAAACAAACTAAAAACAAATTATAGAGTAAATTAATCCCATCATTTTTGGAATATCCACTCAAGTTCGGAATCTTACCTTGTTAGTGATAGGTAGTTACAGATATCCGTACTTGGACTCTCAAGGTTTACGTTAATTCGCTAGATTACAAAGTTCACACTGAATCATAGCTATAATCCGTAGCTTCAAACCTCACAAATATCTCTAATATGCAGAACTGTAGTCAGTCTTTGCATAATCGATGAATAATGTTAATAAAATGAATCGTTAAGAGTGTAATTTTTTCGGTCATATACTGATACACAATTTTGTATTTTTACATAGTTTCCTTCTATAGTTAATAATTTTCAGTTCCATAATTTTTTGTTCGCTGATTTTCTTATAATTTTATCGAGCCTACTATGGAAAAAAAAACTTTAGTTTGTTTATAAACGTAATGTAAAATGTTTTATTGTTACAAAATGTTAAAACAATCTCATCCTATGAGTCAATACGTCATAGTATAACGCTTGTAATAAATACTGGAAAATGTCTTATTTTAAACGATCAAAATGTTATTAAAAGTACGAGAAAATTTTATATAAACAACAGTTCAAAAATATTAAATACGAAATTTAATAATAAAATCAATACAACTTTTATCAATCATTGAAGTACTAATACTCAAGTTCAACACGTTGGTCATTCTTTCTAATAAAAAAAGTAATATCGTTTAAATGATTAGTTCGTCTATTTGTTATATCCGCATAAAACAGTTTTGCCTGTTCGTTTTTATAACATTTTTTTCTACTGTTTATTCACAGTACATATTGAAACAATTTAATTCTTCAATTTGGAAACATTCCGTATTTATACGTGTATTAATGTTTCCGTATTTTTTTGGCAATATAAATACCGGAACCGTAAAAAAGCTTTGTTGGTTCAGAGTAAATATACGATCGCAATGAGTTAAATGATTAAAAGTAACGGAGTTATTTTAGGTACAAATCTTACGTGACTCATACTGTATACTCTTTTGAATATATTGCAATCATTTTCGACAAGTCCAAGCTTTCCGCGAAACCGTCTTAGGAGTGTGTGACTCGCCATGCTTTCGAGTTATCTCTGGAGTATCTGCTGCATAAATCAGGACTCGAGGATTACGAAGCTAAGACTACGGAAGTAACGGGATTAATGTGCATCGTCGGGCGGGGGCGGCAGAATCGTGAGCTTCGCTGCGTTTCGCAAACTCTATAATTGGTGTTAGCTAGCCTACGGAGATCGCGTTGCAGTTTATTTGTAAGCACCGGAAACATTTATTTAAATAGCAAGAGTGCAACGATAACTTGAATACGAATCTTAACGAAGTTTCAATGGGTGTGGAAACTTGAAACACGAGGCATCCGGAGTAATTAAAGCCCACGGGTTACATGCACGGAATACAAAGTCCGAATACTTCAGTTTATATACCGGCGCTGAGAAGGGATACGCAGGATGGAGCAAACAATACACCTGGAAAGATCTATATACCTGGTTACAGTGCACACAAAAAACAGTATAAATTTTTCCTCTTTCATTTTTTTGTCATATGTACCATTTTGTTGGCTAGTAATGGCCTGAATACCCTGTATAGTATACAATCTTATAGCATATTCTGTGATATTACAGGATGTGTAAACAAACACTGTATTCACAAATATCATAAATTAACAAATTTATTAAAAATATTAATTTATCTATGTTCTATCGGTACGTTTTATTTCATTTTAAACTAGTTTTTTTTTGGTTTTATACGTGAAAAAAAGGGAGTTCTTCATTGTCTTTTGTATTTAAGTTTCATTTTTAGTTACTTAAATTTCAGCCTTATTAGATAAAAGCATAATGTAAACCTGACATACGTTTCATGTTTATATTTACCTTTTTTTACAAATCCAATAGTTTTCCATATTAGGATTACTTTCGATCGACCGCATATTTCTTAATCGAAGAACACCTCAAAGTCATAGTACAGTTACGAAATTAAAATCACACAGTCCCATTTAAAAAGATCAAAGTGACCTCGACTTTTTACGAAAAAACAGTTTGTTTGAAAATTATTTCCGTTGCGATTTGTAGGCGATTGAAAACTAATTAACTTTCGCTCCAAATGCTTTTTCATGAAATTGTCGAATATACTTGAAAAATCGTGCGGATCGTTACGATGAACACCCTGTATATCTCAATGGAAAAACACGTCTATGTCATATCATTATACGCCTTTGAGTTGGTCTTTTTGCCAGCTCCTACGAAACGTAGTTAAAATCACACAGTGCCATTTAAAAAGATCAAGGTGACCATAACTTTTTACAGATATAATATTTGAGAATTTTTTACATTGAAATTTGTAGGCGGCTGAAAACTAATTTACTTTTGTTTCAAACCTTTCTTAATAAAATTATTAAAGGAGCCTGAAAAATTGCGTGGGCCGTTATGATAAACACCCTGTGCATTTTTCGCCAAACAATTCTAATAGTACTTATCGAGAAGCAACAACAATCGAGTTACGTAATTAAAATATGTCTATTAATTCGAAGGTAGCCTTCCGCATAGTTGAATGTTTTTGGCGTTCGCCGCGAACAGCGCAGAAACTTGCGAGAAAGTATCACGAGGTGTGTTCGGTAGTTAACAGTCTCGCCGCGTCGTTCTTGCAGTTGCAAATACTTTAATCTCGTTCTCATCCTACCGCTTGCTGCTTGGCTCACCCGCCTGAGACCACTTCCGTTCCTTGCTTTCGCCTCCGCCACGAGGTAAGAATGGTCTGGTTTCAGCGATGCCGCCCCAGACTCGATAGAAGTAAGCTGCCAAGCTTACTCCACTTCTTAACTAGTCTGGGAATAGCGCTGCAGCCAGAGTGAAAATCCTCTCGCGCGAGGATCGAGGCCTCGCGTGTACTGTTCGATCCTCCCTGATACGTATATCGTACGGAATTAGAGATTTACGGGAATTCGTGAAAATTTATTTCGGCTTTCCTGGAAATTGATGCTGAGTCAAAAGCTCAACGATATGTTGAACGAGTGCAAATCATGGCACGTGTTGTCGTTGTACAAAAATTGTCCGATCTGTGTGGTAAATAGTCTTAATGCTGACTCTATTGTGGTTTAATAAGTTCAGTACCATTCATAGCATTCATACCATTTTGCATCTATTAATTCTTTTAGAATTTCTGGTTAATAATTTTAAAAAAGGAAAGATTTGTTCCCTTTTTCTTTACGTAACATTTATTATAAAACTACCCATTAATATTAAAAATAATCAAATTGATGGATGATGATGGATGCTCGTAATTTGTGATTTTAAAAACATTTAAACATTTTAATTTAATTTAATAATATTTGAGGTAGCAACATTTTTTTTTTTAGTAAATTAGGGAATAATTTATTTTTAAAGCTTAGTTGTATGTATATTGATTTTTCCTTCATCATTTCAATTTCTGTTTCCTATGTAGGATAACTACGTGAATTTTTAGTCTCACGTGACAAATTTTTTTTCTGTATTTTCGACTTATTTGTTCATGTAGAATCACCTCCTTTTCGGTTGTACCACCAGTTACCAAACACTCTATATATTATGTACAATATCTTTCAGAAAATGTTTGATTCTTTTATATTTATAATACAAAACAAACTATGGAAAAAATCCTTACACCACAGTGGAATTAATGAAACGTAGATTAATGTTTTCTACCTACTCATAAATCACAGTATACAAATTTTTATAGAAAACACGTTGAAGCCTTCTCTATAAAGCGCTCTAATTGAATCTCACTTCTTTCGCACATATATCGACATACTATTATCCACGATCATCTTATGTTTTCATTCTTACGTACCTGTGTAATTCAGACGTTAAATAAAATAAAAAATCGTGTCTACGATTTAGAAATTTCCCTCATTGAACGTTCCCTACTTATAGAATACTTTAAAGAATATTTTGTACGAGCATACCTAACTTTATGTTAGCGTCCACGAAAATAAATTTCTTTCCTAAAGAAGATTTAATTCAGATCTACGTTCGTCCCCGCTGTAACATTACATGTGCATTGTCTGCGTGTGGAGTGGATTACATTGGTTTGGACCCGTACCAAGAAAGGGATGCTCGTGTAAATCGTGTCCATAAGCTGTACAAATCGGGACATCCGTAACAGTAGGATACGTCTTGGATTTGTACCCTCCGCTCGATCGGGTAAATTGTGATCTCGATTGTGGGGATTCATTTACGATTGAACATGTGACGTAGCTCTTGAAGTTTAGATTGCACGTAGTAACATCACAAAGCAGTTTTATACAGACAAAACTATTGTAGGAACCTTTGATGTTCGCGTCTACTCGTGTCTCTCGCGTCTTATGAGATTAGAGTTAGTTCTAAACAAATTAAACCGACGGCTTCCAACGGTGCCCTGCTCAGAGTGTATCCGTGCCAGGCTAATTTACCGTTGTCTTGTCAAGTAAAATTGCCTTCATACTAAACTTTACTAAATAGGTAATAAATTGCTCGATCGTTTCATTAACCCAGATCTTGGCTGTAAACGTGGAAGCTCTTTTATAGTTGACAATTATGAAATAATAATAACGTACTCGGATTTGCTTATTGGAAAAAATAGAAATATCAAAGTTGTGCGAAAAAGAAACATCACTGGTATTCGTAAGTGAAAATTATAAAGCATGTCAAATATTTTTCAATGCTCTACCTGTGTAGTCTCATTAAAACGCGGCGTTGTATAGTTGGATGATGTTCCTTGTAAGTTTATTGAAATTAGATCAAAGTTCGATAAATAATCCGGTTACTATTACAATTATTATTACATTCAACGATTAGCAATATAAGTAATAATGCTCTTTTCATTAAATACACTTAAGGTCCCATCTCGTCGATGTTCTTAAATTTCTATAATTGTTGAGGTTATAGGAAGTTTGTATGGGAACACACCTGTTATATCTGACTATTCTCTTTTATTTATGTGTGTATGTATATATATATTTTCATATAAGATTTTCACACTTTGTAATAAAAACCAGGAATAGAATTTGAAGTGACGTGAATTCACGTCAGCGGTCGTGAGTGTATTAACCCTTTGCGCTCAGGTGGCGCCTCTAGGGCGACATATGTAATTTAAAAGTGATTTTGTGAACGTACAATTTCAAATTCACGTACATCAGAATACAACGAATTATTAATTGAAATAATAATACATTGAGTCATGAACGTTCGTAGATGTTTTTATTCGAAGTAGAGTTTATGGTTTCACAGAAATTTATTATAAAAGTGGACTGGATTTGATTCGATAGAAAAATGCCTCGAGCGCAAAGGGTTAACATATTTATAATATCAACGTACGAAAAGGCGTTGCGAAGGAAAACAAAATTGACAAAGTGTGGCACCAGTAAATCCAGGACGAACCGCCCCAATTTTCGGTGCTTACCAAAAAATGTATACCTCTAGTATAACGCGAAGTGGTTGAACCGGCATTATCGTGGCGATGGTAAACAACCGGAAGCAATGAAGCTTCTGTATCCGACGTTCATTCTTCTTTCCCTTTTCCCTCGCATCGCGAGTCGACCGAGGCTCCTCTGGACCAGGTCGAGCTCCATTTTCCAGGGCCCCTCCACTCGTGACGCTCGAGAGAATAATTTAGAGAGCACTTTGGTGGCTACGATGGTGTGCTGGCAACTCCACCCAGCGAGAACCCATCCACCCATCCAGTCAGCCACGCCGTGCCGAAGATATCTTTCCATTCGCTTCTCCACTTTCTTCCTCTCGTCGCGGCGCGGCCGCTTTATGAATTGTCTGGCCCGAAGTTATGGTCGGTCCAGGAACCCGTAAACTGCCGGGAGCATCGCCCCGAATCAGCCTGAGCTCGACTGTCTGTCGGTGACGTCCACGGTGCCCTTCTCGCAAGAATCTCCGCTCGCAGACTTCCTGTTGGTCTCCACCTACGTCGACCTCTTCCGTCTTTCCTCCCTTTTGAGCGGCGACCGTGCTCCGTTCCCTTCAACATCCACCGTCCACGGCCCTCTTCTCTCTTCTGAGTTATGCGCCAACACGCTCGTGGGCTCGAATCGCCTGAAACAGTTGTTGCTGGTCATATTGTACGGCCGTTTCGGTACGAACGTCTTCGAGTAGATACGACACGTTCTTCCTAGCGATTTACTCGCCATCGGTGGAGGACCATGGATTATTTGGACCGTTTATTTTGAAAGTGGTGCAAGTCCATTCTCTCTTGTTTCGAGAAAATTAAAGGTTAACGTATCTGTTAATTAAAAATTGTAGGTAAATTATATGAAGTCTGGCAATGTTTCTACTGTTTTATCAATATGTAAGTTGGTTATATAAATTTGTTTTAGGCGTATTTTACTAAACTGATGTATATTTATGGGCTGCAAATGGACTTACACCGCTTTCAAAATAAACGGTCCATTTATTTACAGTCTGTTGTTATACAGTTGAAGAGCGTTGATATACAAGTTGTGAACAAAATTGAGTGGACAGGTAGTTGGAAATAGTTATCGATGAAATTTAATCGAAGATAGTACTATTGCTGTATAATTAACTCTTATTTATTAATTATTCGTTTCATTTAAAGCGAAACGATTAAATATCTAAAAATGTTTTTAAAATAGTTATTTGGTACAAAGGAAGATATTGCATGGAGTAGATAATTTTGTTGTGAGTGAAATGGTGAGGAAGGTTTAGAAAACAAATATATTTGTCTAAATGAAACCTTATATAATTGTATCCATAATAAGATAGCATTAGTGTAGACAAATTCATCGACTTATCGTATGAGGTAATTTATTATGAGGTAATATATTGTAATATAAAAAATTCTTTCTGAATTCCGAGCTACGTTTCCTCGAAAGAGACACGAAATTTAATACGGAAACCCATCGAATGTTTCACTATGAAGCAAGATATATGCTTATGCGCCGCTACTAGATCTTTCCAAAACAATGGTGGACCATAAATCGAACGGGGAGAGTGAAAAGTAATGCGATTGTTTGGAACGGATCTCTAAGCCATTCGAGGTGGCACCACGTGAAATATAAGTCAGAAACCGATCGAGAACCATTTCAGCCAAGCACCGAGTGGGTGGACTTCTTTACAAACGACGAAAACTGGCGCCGCCAACAATACGGAAGAAACTATCGGTCCTCTAAAAGTTTCTCGATAACGTTATAAAGATATATTTGAGAACAGTATTATGGACAACGCTATTCGATCGTTGACTGTCCTATTTAAGGATACATTCCAGTATAAGCGTTAAACTGTTGCAAATAAAAACAAATTCGTTGGAACTATACGCGAAAACAAACAAGAATTGCCGATAGTTGCTGAACTAGTGAAAGGTAATACGATACGTTTCCCATAAAAATTATATAAATCAGATTATTGTGCACTTATAATTTGTAAAAGTAATCTAAATAAAAAAGTACGCATACTAAAGTTAAAACTTATATAAACGTATAAATACAATAGTAACGTCTATAAAAATTGTAGAAAATGATAAACGCATACCTGAAATGATTAGATTCTAGACTAGCACTGGTGTAAACATGATGAACCAAATGACAAAAAAATATAGCTTGAAATCAAAATTTCGTGGATGGTCTTTTGCAGATTTTATTTAATATTCAAGACCTATCTGGTATAAATATGTGGATTTTACGTAAAGAAACAACCGAAGAATGAATTTAAAAAATTGTGATTGAAAAGGAAGAAAATATATTGAATTCATCATAGAAATGTCAATCAAAAGAATAGTCACATTTCTAGAAAACCAAAATCAAAATGATAAAATATAGCTTATTATCAAATAATAAAATTTATTTATATTTATATTTTATTTATATTTTATTTAAATTTTATATCATCAAATAATCAAATTTAATTAAATAACTGACTAAATTGAATAATTTTGTTGCTTTTTTATTTTGTATTCTGTATATGAAATTGACTGCAATCACATTCTATTAATTTTATTTCATTATGTCTCAGGTATTAAGAAAATCGAATGCCAACCACTTGTTCTATTATGTGAAAATTTTCTTATCTGAACACTTTGGTCCCTGACTAAAAGTTCACATACGGAAGTTGTACTCTGTACTATACAGAAAACTTTGCTTTAAACCTGAGAGGAATATAAGGGTTAATTTTCCTTAACATCTCGCCTTCAAAATGAATTCTTCTAGTTCCTTAATCCATTCCAATCAACGCGTTGTCTTTTTTTGTTTCCCGAAGAGAGAAGCAAGCTACCACGGCATAAAAGTAGGAGTCCGACGTGATTCACGAGTGGAGGAAGCCCAGCTCCCTTAACCGGTCAATTGAGTTTGATCCGACTATAAATGTCTGGCGCGCTAAATAGTGCTAATAACAAATCGTTTCTCCGCTCACGCGAGTAATGAACGGACTTTGGCCAGCACGAGTATCGATCGTTCATGAATCAATTCCTATTACACATTCAATGATGCCTTCGTTGTCACGGTCCATTGCTGTTCCCGTGCCCGCGCATACCGAACGAATCTACAATTCGAAGTCAGCCTTCCTTAAACCGTATCCATAAGCGATGCGTGATTAATGCCTCGAATTAGTAGGCATGTCCGACGACATATGCAGTTGAATAGAATGTCGGGGCGTTGGCATCGATCGGTCGTTTGCATCACGTAGACCGAAGAGAAATGGCGTTTACATGCGACAAAGTTTCTCTGATGGATGATAGTGCTCGTTGCTTTGGGCGTTCCGTCGGTACTCGATGATATTTTGATGGTTTGATCGACGTTGACACGATGACGAGTTTGCCTCCTGTGCGCGACTGAGCGGTAGACCCGTGATACAGAAATGACTGACAAGAGCATGCTAAACCACTACCTTGATGGATGATCCCGTCGTTCGCTGTTGGCATTGCAAACACTTGGAAGAAGATACAGCGCTGAGACGCGAGGGAAACTGATCTGCAACTACACTGCAACTGATCTTGCCGTTGTCAAAGCACTGCTGCCTCGGTGATCGTAATTCGATCTGTTACTATACATATATGCAGTCGCGATGTTTGTTTGTTTGTTAAGTTTTTCTGACGAACCGTTATTAAGTGTAATCGTAAGTTTGGACGAGATGGTGTTGGGATCCAGGTGAAAAACGTGAGACCGATATGCATTCTTACAAATTTACTATAAAATATTTCGGACGTAACTCTGGATACAACTCGTGGAAACGAAAAATGGCAGACTGTCGCGCAGAAGGCTCGAAAACAATAATGCTTACTTCTTAAGATTTGTAAATCTTATATTCTAAACGTCTTGGTTTGAGAGGGGGTAATAATTAAAGGCATAATAATTAAATTAATTGTTTACCTTTGCACAAAGGATGATGAGAATTGAGAATTCAAAGTTACTCTTATTATAGTAAATATATTTCTCACTTTTTGTTGGAAATTATAAGGCAATCTCTTTCCGAGGATTTTCATTACGACATTTCTATTCATTATATCTTTTGTTTCTCTTTAACTATGGCCCTTGGTACTGGATGACTAACTCGTCTAGGATGAGTCGTTCAAGTCCCCGAAAACTTCCTGTAGGGTCTTTAGGCTTTGATAAGAACATTTAAAAAACAAGGCTAAGTTATTTTGAACACGTTGATTCCGATATCTTTATCTTTGGTGAATGAATAGGTTGGTCATCCAACAATGGTTTGATAAGTACAAGTAACAACTCTACAAAAATTAAGTTACTTCACGTGTGTATTTTATTTGGTCGTTTCATAACTCGTTGCACATCTATCTATTTGATTGAGGCAAGAAACTTATGACAACTGTTTTATCATCAATAAGGACTCTAAGTAGAAAGTAGACAAGGTCGATATCATTTTGAAAGAGGTTAGTACTTTGTCAACGTGAATATACATATGTACCAATTCAATATTAAATCATTTTTATACATGTTTTCTATGACATAGTATTATAATATAATTGTTGTTTAAACTATTAAATGAAACAAAATTTTAAAAAAGAGTTTTTAATGAAATGGAAGAAATTAATAGTAGCTGCACTTTTAGTCGTAATGGTGGTAGGTTTTAATTTAATTAAATTTCGTTGAAGGAAAATATGTAGACACGCAAAATTATTTATCATCTTCAGAGTGGTCACCTTATGACTGTTGTCTATCTCTGAATTTATTTATTGATATCTGTTTCACAAAAATCAATTGGTATCATTTGTATTACTTGTATTATACAACTTCTATAATTTATATAATTTGTATAAAATGTATAAATTGTATTTTAATATTTAAAATCTTGTCTCAATTTTAAAATGAATTTTACTATGAATTTGCTTGCTATTTGCAACAGTCTGAAGAATATATTCTTCTTACCATGTTCTTTTTACCATATTTGAAAAGCAATGTCTTATAAGACCGCAAGTATGCAAATACATATAGCATTATAGATAGTTTCTATCTTTTAAGTTGCAATCTTAGGCTTCCTTGTTTATCTTCAGAAATTGCACCATGTCAAACAAAAAAATTCCCACATCTTACTTTGTTGTACAAATGCTCTTTGTCGCTTTTTTAAGGTGTAAACTATTCACACCTTTTTTTCCATGCAATACGAGCTCATATTTGTTATATATATCTTAATACATGTACCATATTTTTATTTGATTTTTCGTGATATTTGAATAGAAACCAGTGATGGGCAAAACCCTAGGCTTCGAATAAATCTGAAGTTTGCTGATATGTTTGTCTCGTTTCCCCTTTTATTAATTTAAAAAGCAATATTATAATTCACAAATTAATAAAATACAATGATTAAAATGTGAAAAAGTGAACAAAATCAAACAAAGGAAAATATTCTACAAGTAATCGAAAATTACGTTAATCGAGACCCAAGCTCTTCCTAGTATTGAATGAAAATACATAAAATCTCTAAACGATTACAGCACTCTCGGTTCCTTTTGGTAATTCGGTGTCGTGATCAAATTTTTAGTCGATATTTAAAAAAATCGTATCACGTCTGGAACATAGATGAGAGCCACTCTTTCGTTTCAGTTCCCTTTGGTCTGCATCGCGATAAAATTTGTTAAAGAATTTTCCACTTATTTGCGCGACAGGGTGGTATCCCATCGCTTAATAACGACCAGTTATTGTCTGACACAGTACACTCTTTATACGAACTTCCATCGTCAGCAGCATCCTCTCATTGATTCAGCAACATAAATTTTTATAGCGCAATCTATGTAACGGCTCGCTCCTGTATGGAGGCCAGAGGTAGAAAAACCAATCAGCAAGCGAAGGAGAAAGAGGAAGAAAGGCGGCGGCGGAATGCAAAACGTTGGGCGAGCCCAGGAACTGACCACGTGCAGCAGTTTAAAATTACGGCGGGAATCGATAACCCAGTTCTTTCGAGGATGGCCGACGCGCTTTGCCCCGACGCGGAGAGGCGGCGCCAAATGCAATTCGCTGAATCGAAACATCGTGATGAGATCGTTTTTTCTGAGCACGTCGTACCGTAGTCCCGGTCCGCACTTTATGACAGCCGGCTTCCGTCCAGGTACGATGTACTGGCGGCAATAGAAAGAAAAAAAAAAGAAGAAAAAAGGAACGGGAAAAAAAGGAAAGCGAGGAAGGAAAATTGGACACAAGAGAATCCAATATAGCGGACTGTTAAACCGTACGTACCCAGAGTAAAATGAAAGAAGTGTAGGTGGAATAAAGCGAAATGAAGAAACGCTTTCAACGAAAAAACATCTTTTCGAACACGACCGGCTCCGGAAACTCTTTACCGTTTCACGGTAATATTACACGGATCCGTAGAGATGTCTTTTTTTCAAATGTGTCTCCGTAAACACGTTCGTTCTATCAGCGAGGCTACCCTTCCAAGGAGAAAATTGGCTGGAACGCTTTAACGTTCAGCTGTGTTACGTTACCGCTCGAACCGTTTTAATTTTACCGATCCCGATAAATCGGGATAATACGTACCGAAAAAATCATGTAATCGATCAAGCTGGTTTTGGGATATTCAGAAGACTCGGTCTTTACGAGACACGATTCGGATATTAGTTATCGAGACAGATTCGACATTTTTCGTTTATTAGAATGAAACTTGTATTTATTGTGCGACGTTTCAGGTATAGTTGCTAACCCTACTTAAACAAAATACGTTTAAAAACGTTTTGAAGAATACCGTGCGTGTCGAAAAACTGTGTGAACCGAAACAGAACAAAATGTGTGCGACTTATTTAATTAAACTCAACTATTTGAAGGTAAAACAAAAGTAAAATAAAAATGAAAAACAACAAAAATTCAATTCATGATTAACAAATGCATAACACTATGTTTTATAATTGTAATTTTGGTTTCTTTAGATATATTTATTTTTCTCAATTAAAAAAGAATTTTGTTTCGATATGGTAAAACCTGTAAAATTGTAATTGAATTATAAAAGTGCTACAAAGACTTCCGATTAGAAAACGCGCAATACATCTTTCTGCTGGTAAGAATTAATATGAATGCTTTTCACGCAAAGTGACAAAAAGAATTAACTTATTTAGGTTTAATGTCAGTGATGGAAGTATGCACAGTATCAATTTTTATTATCGACAATTATTATTTTTAAGTTATTTTGAGTAACGTGTACATCAGAAATTAGGTGTACATTGAAATTTAATTTTATGGATATAATAAATATAATATTCAAATTTTACATTAAATTCATAAAATATTAAATAACATAAAAGTTATTTAAATGAAATTTATTAGCTTGGTAAAATTAATTTTCATGAAACTACTGTAGTTTCCAATTTATTACAAAAATTTCTTGTATATTAATTAATGTATATTACATGTATATTATATTATGTATATTAGTAATATACTATGTACATTAATTAATCTTTTTACTTTATATCTAACCTTAGGGTGTGTCGCATATCTCGTCTATGTATACATACATGTATGCATGAATATGGAACATTATATAAGGCAAATTATTCTAACTTAATCTTTATATTATCAATTTTCGCGCCTAAAAAGTAATTTACTATATACAATAAGTAATTTACTAAGTATATAAGAAATATACTAAAAGGTTTTTGTAGCCATTCCTCGGGCCAATTCATGTAAGATTTCAAAACAACCATCATTTCCTTCATATTTTATACTCGAAAGAAACATGTCGTAGCACTCCTCGTAATACACATTTTCTTTCCTGTATCGTAGTTGTACATTTTATTAAATTAAAGAGAAACAAAAGATATAACGAGTAGAAATGTCGTAATGAAAATCCTCGAAAAGAGATTGCTTTATAATTCCTAACAAAAAGTCAGAAATATATTTACTATAATAACAGTAACTTCGAATTCTCAATTCTCATCATCCTTTGTGCAAAGGTAAACAATTAAATGCAGCTATTATCCATTCAATAATCAATGCCATATTCAAAATGAATCGCCTATTACATAGAATCAATCTTCATATAGATTTATTGGATAGTGGATAGTATTCCATCCAGCGAGTATGAAACTGAGAAGAAAAAGGGAGAATAGGATTTTTATTAAGATTCTCGGTATCGCTTCCCTTAAATCTCGAGATCCCGTAAGCATCCGAATGTTCTCGATACAACTGGCATTTTTCATTCTCGTTGCACTCTCAGCTTTGATGATACGTGACGATACTTTTAACTTACAAGAAAAACCGAAAACGTCACCGAAGAAGCAAGAGGAGGGCACCGACAAAGGTTTCAAGAAAACTACTCCTGCATAATTCCGTCGAAACGTAGAGGGACTTCGCCCCACCATCGCCAGCATTCTGCGCCCAGGACAAAATTTAATTTAGCAAGGCGAGTCAAAAGAGGGGTGAGAGACGAAGAATAGTGGCGGTCACAACAATAACTTCGGAAAATCCTACCCCCTGCAAACCGCAACCTCTCGTTGCTTATTGCTTTTAGTATTAACTCGCCCCTCGTACCTCCGAACTTCGCCTCGCAGAATCGGTCTTTGTCACGACAAAAAGGCTCGACTTTATTTCGTCCCATGATAAGTGTTTATTTTTCCTCCGGCACGTTTCTACCGTTCTCCCACTCCCCCAGTATATTTATAATTGGTTTTACTCTATTTCACTAACCTCGACATTATATTAGGTTGTCCAGAAAATTCGTGTCAATTTCTAAGAAAAATTCAAAGGCACGTTTGAAGTTTAATATACATGTATACATATATGAAGGAAGGTTATATTTCGATCGGTGACGCGTTTTTCGTTTGTTCGAGGCAAGCGGCTGAGACTTTTTGTAAGTAGTCAAAACAGTCATACGTATGGGTGTGTTTCGTCAGCTTTCTTTTATACCTTTTCAATTTTATATTATTATTTATATTATATTTGCAAGATCATCCCAAATCCTACAAGTACTTATTGAATTACATAGGTGCCGTTTTGTTCCACAACCTTTCCATCTTTTAAGGGATGCATACATGTTATTTGTTTTCAACCATTTCGATATATTCAAACCACCTACCAAAAATCGACATGGACTTTCCGGACAACCCAATAGATGTTGATATGAATTACAGCGAGTTAAAACAGTATTCGCATACTCAGTTTTATTAAGGTGTCTGTAAAGAAGTCGTACACTTACTAGTTAACGTACATGTTTTAATACTGCATTGTAGACAGAAAATGTATGTTATCTTAGAAATGTTGATAATTTACTGTTTGAAAATAATACTAAAGAAAGTCGAAAATTTCGTAGATACGGAAGCATTATACATATATGACTGTTTCACACATTATCACATATCAGTATAGTATAAAATTTTCGTTTTTGACATAAATACGTTCTTCGATGTCTAAAGATTCATATAAGCTCGAGTATCGTTACTATAAATTACATGCTTTATAAGTTACATTATGTGATATTACGTGATTCCTGTATGCACATTCTGTAACGAAATGGTTCCGTGTGCAAAGGGTTAAAGAGGGCCACACAAACGCTTAGTGGAAAGCCTTTAGTTACGTATAGACTGCGAATCTTTATGGATTTATAGGAAATTTGAATGTGCAAGAAACTACAAGATCCAAACATTATGCAAGAAACTACAAAATGCAAACAATATGCAAGAATATAAAAAAGATTGAAAGTAAAGTTCATGTTATAATTATAATGTTAACATTTGCAGAATAAAATAAATTCCTATTTAGGTTCAATTTTTGTAGGGACGTTCGTGAAGATTATATTTTGCATAAAGATCCGCAGTCTAGTTATGTATAATAAAGGATTTGTCACAACTACATCCAATGTCATCGATGTAACTATAAACTTTGGATCTCTAACAATTTCAAAGAAATATTTACTTAATATTCGTCCCGAGTTTTGCGAACTTGAACTTTTGAACTTTTGTTCAACTTATTCGGAGGAGTACGGATATGTGGGCGCGGTGGTGGCACAGGGTAGGATATTTGCACGTCCGTCAGTGGTAACTTGGCAAGCTTAATCGGCTTTCGGCCGATTCGTAAAGTACACAATGAATTGCGTCACGCCGCCGCGGCGGCCCTGTAATCCTCGCGGCGGCAATTTATATTAATTAGCCCGTTCGCCCGAACCATTCCTGTTCAACATAAATTACCGGGCCTAATGATGAATGTCAGGCATAAACGTAACATTATGCGACCGTGCCACTGTGTACGAGTGTCGTCCTGACCAGGCTCGTCCAGCGTTCGCCAGGTAGTCCGTGGCTCCGATTCTGCTACACGCGACCGAACCATACATAACGCTCATTCCTGGCGCGCCGTACACACGCCTCGGTGTGAAATCAACATGACGCTTGCCTATCGTCATTACAACCTGACGATACGTGCAACGAGATGCCCATCACTCGGCATTATCCACTGTTCAGGGCCTGATCTGTTCTAGGAATTACGATATCCTTCGTCCTGCGTATATGATATAAACAATGTATAGGGTGCGTAACAAGAAACGAATCACAAGAACATCTGAGTTTGAAGATACGAAAAATGTAACGCATGAAATTAAGACACGTCACTTCCCCTAAAGTAATTTTTTTTTCAAGTTGTCAAGGTCACTATTATTTTTTTTAAATGTAATATCATATTTGGTTTAGAACTGCGAAGTAAAAAATATGTAACGTGTACTGCTTATTTATTTGATTTCAGTTACAGTATATGTTCAAAATTATTTTTTTAAACTGTAATATATTTAAGCAGAACAACAAAAATAATAATAATATCGTGATGGTTTAATTTATTGATAACAGAAAGGTATATTCTTCTTTAACGCTCGAACTGTACCACCGTCGTATATAAACTATACCCAGGCTAAAAACAATCCAATTGCAACAATATCGAGTCTAACCGTAACGCCGCGTGCTTCATCCTCGAGCCAAAATCACAAATTCACACAGTCCGATGAAGATAGGAAAATCGAATAACCAGTCCCGGCACGAGCGGCATAACGAGTTAGGGAACTCTTGTTCTTAGCACTTGCATCCGTCGCGAGGTGGGAGGATTTTGCACCCTTTGCACTTCTGCGGAACTCGAACCGGGCCAGCCCCTTCCCCGTAGGCGTCAGTGTTGGTACACGACCCGCATACCAGGGATTTCAGAGCAACGTCTTTGTGAGCTGCACCTATAGCACCTAACCCAGACCTATAGCACGGTTCGTCCCGTTCCACCTTGGCGCATCGGGCCAAAGGGATCCCCCGGTCGCCTGCTCAAAAGTACGAACTGGAAACGGGCGGGAAGGTTTCGTTGCAATCAAGCGCGGACGCGGACTTTGGGGGCGCTCCGTTTTCTCACAGTCCGCATTATCTTCTCAGACCTCTGCGTTGCCTCTCGAACTTTTCTCTGTCTGCAGAAACGAGCGGATGAGGTAACGAAGGAGGCGGGAGACCTTCCCCGGTACTCTTCTTTCCCTTTCGTTTCCTATTTTCTTTTCCAGTCGCTATCCTTCGTTATCCATCCTTTCAACGTGTCCTGTATCTTCTCCGAGATCGTTATTGATCGCTCCACCCAATCCTACAGAAAATAACGATTGAGTTCGGTCGACGGTCTTCAGATTATACTCGAATTTTCTGACGACCTTTGGTCTGATTGCAATCATGAAAAATAAGTTTTAAATGTGCGAGCGAATTGATACGTAAGCGTAAAAGCGTAAAATCTCATACGCACTTTTTATACGATAAATGCGTAGTAACCATCTCCACTATGGACCACTGTACCAGCTATGGCTCCTTGATGTTGTCCCTGCTAATCTAAATCTAATTTCACTTTACATTTTTGCACTTTTGCACTTTTGCACTTTTGGACTTTTGGACTTTTGGATTTTACGTTTGCACTTTCCACTTTTGCACTTTTGCACCTTACACTTTACACTTTTGCACTTTACACTTTACATTTTCCACTTTTGCACTTTTGCACTTTTGCTGATCGCGCGATTGTCATGAACTACGCACAATAATATGACGTAATTGAAATTTGCAACTCCTGCGACATGTGTGTTAATTAAGAAAACATCGTTACAGTTTTCATAGTGTCTTTTATTAAATAAAATTTAATAACACGTTATTATAACGGAAAGTGATAGAGTCGGCTAAATATTTGCAGATGAACTATCAAATTTTTCATGTGTATTTAGCAATGACAAAGAAAAATACAATAACTTTAGTAACTCTAACGACAGTGAATTAATCACACGTAAAACAGTGCAATTGAATTACAACTGTAGATCAGTTTGTGAATCAGAGGGATAAAGAAGATGGCGATAGTTTAAGGCAAATTAATAATCCACCTTTTTTATAATCATTCCGTGTTTGAAATTGCAAAGCAAATATTTTTCAAACAATACTTCACTATCGTTAGAGTCACTAAAATTACTGTAATTTTCTTTGTCAAAACTAAATACACATGAAAAATCTGATAGCTCTTTTGCAAATATAAACATTGTCGTTGATGTTTGCAGTATTTGTGAAAGTCTTTGGAACTTAGGTTACTTGTCTGAGTACAAATAAACTGTTTTCTCCAAAAATGATATCTTGCCGAATCGAAATAACGGCGTTCTAATGCTAAGACGTCTGTATTACTTTTGGCCTATAGCCACCCTCATCACTCTCTGGAATTTACCTAGCTTGTTTCACATTAGCACTCTGGCACAGTCTAGCTAGAATTTACAAATCGTACCATCATTCTGGTTTTCAGCGTCGATGTTGGTAAATTCGAGTTTGTCTAGCGTCTTGGTGACATCTTAAAGCCCTCATTAGTGTAGCTCGTCACCTTCGAGAGGTAAACGGAGGAGAGGGAGAATTAGGCGCGTCAATATTTGCGATGCAATCAACCCGTTTCGACTTCCTGTCTCTGTCATTCGCTTCTCAGTGGCCCTCGACACTGACACTGATTGTAATCCACACTTCCGTGACCGAGTTGCCGTGCTGTTGCTGTTGTCTTTTCTCATTTTGCCGATTCGTTCACTCGATACGTACACAGACCCGTACCGTCTGCGTCGTCTGCGTCTGGTTTCCTCGGAGTCTAATCAGAAATTTCGACGACGGCAGTTTCTTGTCGAAAACGTTAAAATGGCTAGTTAGGTCTGCCAAATGCTTGCGCCGCAGTATCTGGGTTTCATTCTGTTTGCTTTGGGTCGAACGCTGTGCCAATCTTTTCCTTGCGAGGAGCAATGGTCTACAGATGTAAACTTTTTGGTAGATGGATGATATCGGTACAGGATGATGATAGTTATTATTTAAAATGGTTGTTTATTAATTCATTTCAGAAAAAGCTGTTTTTGTAAAAAAGCTATGTTTTGTAATACGGGATACTTTGATGGATATATTCGCTAGTGTACTGCAGTAAATACAATACTGCAGTAAATAATTAATTTATTAACTCAGTATGTGCTAAAGAAGTTACTGCATAAAACATGTACACAGGTAGTCTGGAATCAATATTGTAGTATTCCAGGAGTCTTAAAAGCCTAAATTTGGTATTAATAAACTAATACTTTCACCAAAACGTCAACAATATGCATGTGTATAGTACCATTCAAAATTAGCGTTTTATCATTGTTTTTTAAATATTGCATTAAGGATTATCAACTAAGAACGAATCTAATTAATGACTAATTTTCAATCTTTACAATACAAAATAATTAAAGGTTAAAATAACGAGAAATTTTCATTGAATATTAATTAAAATATTCAATTTTTAAAATAATTTTTCGATGTAGTATGCACACGAAGTAATCAATTATAGCTTTTGCTTTTATGCATTGGAATATAAAACAAATAATTAAGCAAGATTTAAGTAAGAATAGGTTGGTCATCACATCATTCTAAATCATTTTTTGAACATGAAAGTTTTGAACATCCTGTATAAATCTATCTACACCAGTGGACACAGTAAGAAGATATATTTTGACATAACATATATTTTAACATATATATATATGAAAACATACATTTTCCACCCACACATTGACCCAATAACCAACAAATTGCAAGAGAACGTACCACACAGCAGACTATCGTTATCCCTTTAGTGGGAGATCTATTAGTATCCCTTATTTGCATCCCTCTTATGATTCCAATAAAAATTAGAGCGCATAATTTTCCCTACAAAAGAGTAAGGTAAAGGTATAGTAGTTGACCAGTTAAGAGAAGAAGTCTTTCTCGCGAACAATAGTCCGTTATTACTATTCATACTTCACTTCGCATATAATTATTTTGAAATTTAACCAACATCCATCCGAGGTTCACTTTTATAAAAAAAACGCACAGCTAATAAAAATCTTATTTTTTGTTTTCCTATCCTTTACCTTAGTATTCATGTTCTGTGCTACCTGTTATCGATCGACCATCGAGGATCAATCCCAGATTGCAACCGATCCACACTTTGTAAGAGTGAATTAGGTTGTCGGATGGAATTGATCCCGAGGAGCGAAGTGACTTGTTCCCGCGTATATGCGACCGTTTCCCCGGGACCATGTCCTTTACGCTCGTTAATTCTATAGCGACCCGTCGATTGCAGTTCATGGAAGCAGAAACGAAGCTAGTCGAAGCTAACGGCGGGGCTGCAACGTACACTGGGGTCTCCCAGGTTGATAAGGCCGGCGAGAATAATGGCCAGGATCGCACGATCAGGTAAATAAGACAGGGTCCCGTGACTGTCGTGCTACCTTTGCCTCCCGGACTATTCCCATTCGCCTCTACGGTATTTCCTGCCATCTTGTCCTCTTTCCACCCTCCGAATCTACTTTCCTCCCTTTCTCTTTCTCTTTCTCTCCTCCTAATCTCTATTTCCATCTCTATTCTCTACCACGTTCAAACCACCGTTTCTCTCGTTTCCTCCACCTGTTTCACCTTTTCTCATCGCGATTTTCCTTCCGCATCCCTCTCCGTTCCTCTCCTCTATTCCTCTTTCACCCTCACCTAGTGGGGTGACACATGGCCAGCATTTATAGCGCGAGATAGCGCCGGCGGTTCTCGACAGCGCCGGCAGATTTATCCTTCACGGTTATTGGAGTTATACAAAGGATTTTTCCAACTGATCCCATAAAGTATCTGTGCCTGATGCCCTATTATTTACGCAGCCGGCTGATGCCACGAGGTACCCTGGCAACCGGCAGAATTTTTCTTGCACGGTCTCGCGGATCAAAAGCGCGCGATCAGCTCGCGTTCAGTAGCTGGCTGACACGGACAGCCGGATGTTGTGTTTATTTTAGCGGCTGGACAAGATTTAATCGCTCGATGAATTGCTTCATTGCCGTTGTACCCATTCAACTGTTTTTTGGAACGACATGGACACGGCTCGCGCTTTTCAAAGAACCGGATTGGATGGCCGAACGAATTATTATGCAATTTTGGAAGATGCATTTTTTTGTGTGTCGGACCGATTCAACTTTCCGTTTGGGTCATGGCGTAAAAATGTTGGGAGAAATTTAAAAAAAGTTTTTGGATTTGTATGAAACTGTAGGTTTACGTATGAGTTGTTTAAGTTGAAAATTATGAATCGCAGAATGATGGATTCCTTATGAAAAAAAGTTATTAGATTTGCATGAAATTTAAGGGTGGGTGTAGAAAGTATTCGTACACCGATCAATTTCCAAAAAAAAAACTACGTGAAATTGTAGTTTATAAACTTCTTTTTTATAAACAATGATATTCTACATATTTTTGGAAATTTCTGGAATAGAGCCAGTACAAACAAACTTAATTATTTATATAAGTTGCGAAATTAACAAGAAAAAAACAATAAATCAATAGAGATATAGAAGCAATAAGTATTCTTTCAATTGTTAAGTTTTTAAAAGTTTGTAAAAAAACGAAATTTACATTAATTTATAAATAATTAATATTTCGTGGGATTTCCTTTTGATTTTATAATTCCTGCAACTCTTCCAGGCATTAAATTAACTATCATAAATGTCGATGTTATTCGGGGCGGGATCTTCTTCCATTCCTCTATCAGAGCATTTTTTAAGACTTTTGTACTGGGAATTAACGTTTCCTAATTCGTACGAAGCAATAAACTGATATGTTTATATATGTTCGCACCTCATTATTTAAATATACTCATTCCTCGTACGTGCATACATATACCATGGCTGGTCGGTGCCACATGGCCCTCTTTGAGAATCCTTTGCCTATAGAATCGAAACGCAAGTTTCTGTTTTTCCGGAGAGGTTTTTCAATGAAAAAGTGAACGATATACAGTAAGAAAAATCTGTTTCCTTGGTTCCAGGACTCCGAAGGTGACACCCCCCTTCACGATGCGATCTCTAAGAAACGGGATGACATGTTGGCTCTGTTGTTGGATCATGCTGCAGACATCACCCTCACGAACAACAATGGCTTCAACGCTCTGCACCACGCCGCTCTTCGTGGAAACCCAAGGTGAGTACCTTGCGTTTTCGATGTGACGCTTTTGTCCGTGATAGCGTGCGCCATTCTGAATGTCTCTGTCGGTGGGAGTCTTTAACCGTTCCGAGGTGAGAGCTACCAAGAAACGGCCGATAAAGGGCTTTACCTTAAGCCAGCTGACAATTAAGAATAGCCCGCCTTCCATATTGCTAATGGATCAAGACGTTCGTTCTTTTGACGACGTCTTGACGACCCAGCGTCATTGTTGCTCCAGAGGATCGCGGTGTCATTAAAAAGCCTGATGAAGGATGTTAGTTCCATACAATGGCAGATCTAAACTTTTCGGTGCTTGATGTTAATTACCTCGGAAGAGCTTTTACCTTTTTGGAAATGATTTAGAAAAGGCAAATATTATTGGGAAAATACGATTAGCTTTCAGGGTAATTCTTCTTTATACGACAAATTTAATAATATTGATATGAAAAATTAGATAATATAACTGGAATCTATTTTAAAAATACAGTTAGTCCCATAAGTATTCGTATTCTATGTCTAACTTGAATAATAGGTTTGATATTTGAGAATAAATTATTCATTATAAATATATAAATATGTACAGTTTATTCATGTATATATTTATAATGATACATTTATTGTGACCAAAGAGATGCATTCGGTTTTGCTTTAGGTAACCACGTCGAAATTATGCATAATTAACACGTTGATTACACTAAACTCAAACTCATGAAATCTTCTATGAGGCGAACATTTTGTTTTGAGACAATTGGAAACTGTACAATCTAACAGTTTTGTAATCTCATCAAAATTCACGAATTTTATACAGATGTATTTTCTTTAACTTGTGACACACAGGTTTAATTTGTTTAATTCCTTAATAAAAATTAAATTAAACACCGAGTGAAATCATATACAGTGTGCTATTTTCTAAATCAATTTCCTAATACAGAAATAATAATATATAAGTTTCATAGCAAATGAAACTTAGATAACATTAAATTGTAATAATCTTGACAATATAAAATTTGGATAAAATACAAATGAATTAATCTTCATAAAATAAATTGTATATTATAAATACTATTCCTTACATTGATTAAATACAGCCTCACTAAAAAAAAACAAATGTAAATCTATTTTTCCTTAAATAAAACACAAGAGTTTTCTAGTGAGTGATTTTAAGTGTGTTTAAATTTTAGTTAATCCAAATCAGTCAGTGATTTAATAATATTAACTACAGTTCTGTATTTTCGCGTATGTACTCTGTTAAAACATAGCATGAAACTCATGTTCCACTGAATTATTTTGATTGTTACTTCTAAACTCATTAAGATGTATCTTCATTACGTTATCCTGCTTGTAGACACTATATTGTAGTCCAATTAATCTTTACGATATCGCTGCATCGTAATGTCAGCGGTACATTGCGATAATGCATGGTATAGCGTCCTTTTGCAACTGTGTACCGCAACAGTTTGCTGTTGGAGCAAACAAGCAGGCAGCTGGAGTTGGTACTCTGCGGAAGGAAGAGTCGGAAGCCACACAGAGTTGGGTGTTTCTTGAAAAGTTGCTCAGTATAGATCACCAAATCTTGTCTAATTATTTATGTTCTGAGAATTTGAACTTACCCAGCAAGCTCGCCATACTAATATCGGTATAAAGCATTTAAAATAAATTGCTAGTGACGCAATGAGTCTCTGTAAACTGCTTAATTCAACAGTGGAGGATCTGGAATTTTTTAAGGTATCGCATTTTTGCATATTTTGAGAGTTATGCAATTTCTTCGATTATGAATTGAACATCTCAAATGGTGTTTATTTTAAGTAATTAAAATCAATCATTCGTTAATTTGAAAGTGCCATGTTAAAATAATTCAGGAGTAATGTAGACTTCTTAATTTTTAAAGGAATGAAACCTTTTATTTGAGTCGATATGTTATCTTGAACTGAATATTTTTTAGATGAATTCGTATTGTATTTACTAAAAATAATAATTACCATAACAGGTTATGATGATGTAATATTAATATATTATTTTCTTCGTGGTTTACTCGTGGTTCTATCTGAGTTTCTTATCAGAAAAGTTTTCAGTTTTTTTTTTTGTGTGTTTTACTTTTGGTCGTTATATAAAATATATGACATATGTAATATTTTATATATTTTTCATATTTTGCTTTCATTTAATCATTATGTTATACAACCAACTTTAAGTCTTCTTCAAGCCAAGACCTTTCAAATGATGCCTATCTTGTGAACTCTAGAGTTGTCATAAAATTGTCTTGATTCTCTCAACGTCGCATTATGCGATTACAAACATACCTGATTTAAAATCAGGGGTAGTATTGACAAGTATTAGGTGATAGTTAAGAAGATGTACTTGTTTGAGATCACTTATACCGCTATTTTATTAGAAAAAATAATGTTTAGTAACATTGATCAAATTATACACGAAATAATCTTATTTAACAAGTTCATGCAACTAATTCATGTAACTACATACATATAATCGATGTAATACTTTTTATCCAGTAATATTATTTTATATTCCCATATATGGATACATGGATATTTGTATATCTGCATATCAGAGAGTATTGTGAATTTTCAAGAAAGTTCGTCTTTGAATGGTTCCACAGAAACCCAATGAGTACAATTGAAAAATTCCAAGTTGTTAATATTCATATTGCAGGATTTACACAAGTTTAAATTAAGCTATACCATTGTATTAGGTTGTCCCAAAAGTTTCTTTCGTAATTTGCTCTCAATTATTTTGTGTGGCAGTGTTTATATAAATAGACAATCTAATTTCTTAGATGTTGATGTTGTAACAGTAGTGAAGCAAAATGAGTCGTGCACAATTCAATACTGTAACATTAGACATAAAATATTGTGTATGTATTACTTATTAATAAAACGAAAGAAACTTTTGGGATAACCTAATATGTAGTCCACGATAATGGTACAGTTAGCAGAGTGTTGAATCTACTACTTTTGAATTAAATAAATTCGTCGGGGTAACTATTGTAGTAGCTGTAAATTGCGATGGCTCAGGAAATCCTTAAAGAGGATTTTGAAACGACGCCGACGTATCCAATCTTTGGACCGTCTTCCATCGATGGCTTTGTTCCCTTGTTCGACAAATCATGAAAGAAGGTCGAACCACAGGTGTTCCCGAACGAGTCGTTCTTCGACAAAGTCTAATCGAGTCGGTCATTCTCGAGAGGTACTGAGTTAATTTTACCTCGATTTTCACCCCACCGCCTTCCTGTTCAATTTCGTCTCCTAGAATCTCGAGAATCTTCGAGATCTGCTCGCTTCTGGTTATTACTTCGAGACTGGAATGATAGGTACTATTGCGAACAGAATGGTGTCTGGCGAGAATCACATCTATTAAATACTATTCGCCTTTAAAGTCGAAATCTATTCTTATTTATTTCCTTTTTTCCTTCGTAATAGCACCTTTTCTTTGGAAACACATTCGAAGCTCATGATTTTAACACTTTTCTACATATTAATAAAATGACATTTTTAAATAATACTCATCGTGCCCCTCGAACCATTCAAGTTTCTTAAAATGGTGTATTACCCCAAGGTTATCAAAATATATAGTAATTTTTCAATAATTATAGTTGTATGATGTTAAATAAAATTATTTTGTAACTTTATCAATGTTAGTAGAAACCATTTTTCTATTAAAATAAAGTATTGAGTGTAAAATTCTGTGCATCTTTTGTATTCAGTCATTTATAAGTATAGTTTATGTAGAAATATTTAATCGGCATTTTGTAGTTATATTTTTAATTACCAACCTTACAATAAATCTATATCTATTACAATAAGTCCTAACCTGATGAACCTACGTATGTACATACGAGTATAAGAATATTACCAGCCATACATTTGGTTTATTATTATTATTATTATTATTATTATTATTATTATTATTATTATT
>NC_071980.1:13650818-13696852 GCF_026283585.1 Hylaeus volcanicus
TTATTATTATTATTATTATTATTATTATTATTATTATTATTATTATTGTAATTACAGTAAGTATAGAAGAATAACAATAAGCAAAATGTGATGGCTACTAAAGTTCATACAGATGCATTACAATAGCCATCAGATTGAGACTTATGTTATGTATATAGCTTTATTGTAATAGAGCTTAAGTTGAGGACTTAGAAGATTGGTAGCAGAATGGCAAGTAAGTATAGCTGTGTAAATTAAGTTATAAATTATTGAATACAAAGGCACAGAATTAATTTTTAAATTTTTTTTAAATTCTGAAAGTTATAATAATCGTTAATAACGGTAACTTTGATATGAAAGCAAACGTACGCATGTGTGTTAATATCCCTGAACAGGTTGAACTTGAAACTGTGGAGGTTATTTATTATGCCTGCGTAATTTCTCATTCTTATCTAAAATGAACACCCATACGAGTCATTAATTGCAAATAAACATAATAATGATAGGAATAATTCTGTTTCCGTTAACCAAGGAAAAATCACTTTATTTAACCAGATATTACCGTATTTTATTGTCATTACAAGTCCTATTGTCAACACGAACATTTCAAGCTCGTCTGTTTACGTATTTAACATCAATTAAAGTATTTTGGCTATTATTCAAGGATGTTATGTTACCGAAATTACTTGATAAATCATGTATTCAGGTGGTATAATTCTGAAAGGATTTTATTTAACAACAATACTCTACATAGAACAATATTCTAATTTACATAAAAATTCAGAATAGTGAGTAAAAGATACACAACTTTTCACATGTAATTCCATAAATGAAAATTATAATTTAAATTATAGAATCGAATTATATTTTATGTTGAATGAATCGAAACTGACCTCTACAATTATTCGCTCGAATAAATGTCGCTAATAAATAAATAAACAATAATGTAATTTATTATTAATGTATTAGTATTACTGGTCTAGTAATTTACACTGTTTGTCGTTTATTATTCGATTCAAATTTTGGCCATATCGGGTAGTGTCAACATTCAAAACAGATAAACTTATCCTAAGAATTGTTTTAATTTTATTTTATATTACAAACTATGACGAGCTTTTTTTTTTTACATCTTTTTTAGCGAATATCAAAAGAACTTGTTCAGTAACAAGAGTGACAGGCAAAATTTATTGATCAACGCTTTTGTGTAAATAAAGTTATTCTATTGTTGGTGAATACCAAAAACGTGACTGTTTCGCTTGCTCTCTCGCGAATCTTCCTCTTTTCTGCCACGTTTCACGGGCGTTTCCGGGTCTGGAAAACGCAGGTACCGGATGCGGATAGTAGTTGTGCAATCACAATTACGAGGTACCTACTTTCGACCTCTCGGTGTCAGCGAATCGCTCGTTTCCACGCTCTGTTACGATATTGTTCGTCGAAATAACGGACGAATTTCTGACTCCGAATGGAAAAAGCGATGGTTCAATGGCGTAAAAATTCACGTCCACGGAAAGAAGAAATCACCGTGGCTATCAAAACTATCTTTTATAATAGAAGCATAATACGAGCATATCGTTACTGAATAATAAAGATTTATTTCTCCATTTTCATTCATTCTATTTAACGACTTTTTCACCATTTTAAAATAACAAATTTGAATTTATGTGGAACACATTATTTTAGTTTTATTATAACGTCAGTAAATTCGCGAATTCATTTTTATTCTAATATTTTCATTATTCATTTTAATTATAACATGTCAGCCGTATTTTCTCGATCCTATTTAGTAAAATATAGGAATGATATGTTGTCCATTGTAATTAGACAAATCAAAAAATATAAATGGTAGTAGTCATCCATAGAATATTTATTTCCATTTATTTGTTAACTTGTATAATTATGATTTACTGCACATAATATACTTTGTTATCGGATTATTTGGTATTGAATAGAAATTTATCCAATTTACAAATTTCTTTTTTTTCATATTCCAGTTAAAAATGTTACTTTATCTTCAAACATGTATTAAAATTGCCCTCTAAATTTCTTTAAATGCAAAACATGAATTGTTATCTTCTTTTAATACATTTTTTACGCAAATATATGATTGGCATAATACTTTATTAAATTACTATGGGTCACCTGACAGGTAAAAAGATGACGCTAAATATGGTTTACGGTTGTTTACTAATTTGTCGTATTATCGCGCTCAAATAGAAGCTTTTCCGAACTGTTCTGCCGAAAAGGTATTTTTCAGCTTACGCCACTGCGAACTGTGTTGTTCATTGAGCACTATTTGCTTCCTTTTCAAGTTTCCAGCTCGCGAAAAACGAAAACAATGAACGAGCTTGAACAGGTTGAGTTTGACAGTTCATGCGTATCTAACGGGTCGTGAATTCCAACGTATTATGTCGATTTTATGTGCCGTGTCGATTCAATTCAACCCATTATGGCATAGTCATTCGTATGCTTCGCGTAAAGTATTCGACTTTTGTCAGAAAAATGAAATGTGAACAAGGCGACGTTAAAATGTCTCTGCGGAATATTAGGAATTTTTGAATTTCGTGTTATAAATTGTGATCAAAGATATGGGGTCTCTAAAGTTAATAAATGTTTTTGTATTTGAATTCTGTAGAAGGTTTTTAATATTTCAAATTCATAGAATTTTGTGCACTTTTGAGTGAAATTATCGATAGTGTTGTTCGTTTAGTTTGATTAATATATGCATTTGGAATATTAACGTCTGTTTCTGTTGCGATTTAGGCGTACTTGGATTTATCGATCCTTTAACCGCGCGATGATTTTTTCTGGAAATTCTAAGAAGCGTAGACGTGTGAATTTGAAAAAAATATTAGCTTATAGGGTATGATAAGACGGAACTTTTTCATATATATAGTTTATTCATAGGACGTTTAGTTTCAAAAATAAAAATTAAAAACTTAAAAGATCTTTTACCTGAGATCTTGTAGTGGCCTGATCCTGTTCCTGTTATTTTAAAGAAAAAAAACAGCAGTCGAACAATTGAATTAAAAAAAAAAAAGATCACCGTATAGAGAATGACAAAACGAAACTTTTTTATCTGTACAGTTTATTCATACGACGTTTAATTTCAGAAATAACAATTGAAAACTTAGAAGACCTTCTTTCTGAAATTCATTTTTGCAACGAATTTCTAACTTTTTAATTTTTATTTTCGAAACCATTATCCTATGAATAAACTGTAAATATAAACAACTTTCATCTCACAATTCCCTATAAGCTGATATTTTTTTAAAAATTGATTTAACGAATATTTCGTAGTTAAAGGTTTAATGGATACCAATAAAACATAGAATATATGTAAGTTCATATTAGGTTGTCCCAAAAGTTTCTTTCGTGAGTTGCATTTAATTATTTTCTGTGGCAGTATAAATAGACAATCTAATTTCTTAGACAGTGATGCTGTAACAGTAATGGAGCAAAATGAGTCGTACACAATTCAATACTGTAACATAAAACATAAAATATTGTGTATGAATTAATTATTAATAAAACAAAAGAACTTTTGGGACAATATAATATTTCTTAAAGTACATGAAATTAAACTTTTAATGAAAAAGTACCGAAAACATTAAAAGAAAAATAAACGAGTACTTATTGTTAGATTTTAAAAGTAGTTAAGAATATTTATCCTATTTAGTCAATAAATTATATTTATACTTGAAAATACTGCAATCATGTATCAACTACACGACTTCATGAACTTTGCGAGAACTTTAACAAAATTGGTGACAGATTTTAGTACACTTGGACATACTATCACTTTGTGCTGTCATGGGCATATTCTATACCATCATTACTATGCATTTTAATGTTTAATAATTCTTTTATACTTTTTTCAATTTCATATTTTTAATTATACTACATTATCCAATTTCTCATGCATCTAATTTTATTCGGCACCCTCGATCATCCCAAATCCTACATAAATATTAACAAAAATATACCCAACACGCTCTTACGAGACAGACTGTAATTGCGAAATTCCCTGAAAGATCCCAGGTTAATCACTTTTCTTGCGATTGGCGTGCAATACGTTCGAATCTGATCGTTTACGAGCACGCAGAAAGAAGCGGCACCCGTTGGAGCTGAATCCGCTGGAATCGGTGGTTAGGTAGAGTCCCGGTTGTCGAGGGGGTGGCTTTCGCTATGGAAAGTCGAGGGAAAGGGCGCCGCCGGGACCGGGTTTTCGCATCCGTGTCTATGGCCTCCGGATATTACCTACCTTCGTTGCTTTTAAACCGAAGGGTGCTGATTACCGCGAGAAGATGTATGTGCTGCATCACCGACCGGAGCATGTATTTCAAAGGGAACCTATTACCCTGGTTTTCTGTCCCGCGCCCAACCAACCCCCGTTCTCTACCTACACTCGACAGCTTCCATAGAGCGGCAGGTATATCTGCTCGGGAATCGACCGCGACATTACGCAGGGACGCGTCACCTGACGCGAAACGAACCTGAAATTAGATTAAGGACGATTTAGGATACCCGCGGCGGATCATCATAATGCTCCACGCTCGGAAGGGCAAATTCATGCGAGGTAGAGTGGCGAACGATCAAGATTTCGGCGAGAGCTGCTCTGGCGGATTTAGGCGCAGGATTGGGAGAGGGGGAGGGGTGGGACTCTACACGCCAAATGGATGGAGTGTGTCTTGAAACTAATTCACAGCAGGGTAGTTTGGGGGAAGTAAGTGCTCAAAGCTAATGAAGTTTTCTTTGACTGGAGCTATGTGAGTTGAGAAGCAAGCAAACATCCTGTTTGGATCCCGGTCGCAACAGGCAAAGTTGAATATCGTTCAGTTGGTTTCGCGACTTCAGCGGAAACCTATGTATGTAGGATTCGGTAGGAATTCCTTGACAATTATCCCAGAATCCCGGAAGAGAGCTGTTGTTGATGCGAGGCGGATTAATTTGTACGAATGGGAAATGTACACCACCGTTCAAAGCTATTTGGACGCTTGCGTCTGGTCTACAAAACATAGTCTAACTTCGGACGAAAGGTATTTAGCACCCTTACAGTGGGTGTAGAATGTATTCGTACACCGCATCAATTTCCCAAAAAACTTTTGTGTGAAATTGTAGTTTAAGAAAACTAAGGAATTTCTTCTTTTATAATCAATGATATTTTACATATTCTCGGAAGTCTCTAAGATAGATATAGCCCAAACAACATTTACTAGTTAATATAATTTGTGAAATTAACAAACAAATGCGAAAAGTGATAAGTATTTGTACGATTTTTATGACGAACCATTTATGGTAGTTTGAAACGTAAACACATATTGAAGTAAATATAACTCCCTGAACTCGTTCTGCATAGAGATGAAACAAAGTGGAACTTGAGATTCTTTTAAGCATTGCGACGTTCCATTAGATTTTGTATTTCTAAGTAGGAATTTTATTTCTGTGTACTCATTATATAATTTGTACATAAAAATTAGTTTATTGCTTCGTACAAATTAGAAAACATCAAATTTCCAGTAAAGTACTTAAAAAAAAGTCACTAATAGAAGAATGGAAGAAGACCCCTCTTCTTATTAACTGCTAAATAATAATTTAGTTAATTTAATGCTTAGAAGAGTTGCAATAATTGTAAAATGAAAAGGAAATCCCACGAAGGAAGTATTATATACTTATAAATTAATGTAAATTCCCTTTTTTTTTTAAATAAAGTTTCAAAAATTAAACAGTCATGCGAATACTTTTTTTTGTTAATTTCGCAACTTATATAAATAGCTATTTTTTTTGTACTCTATCTATTCTAGAGATTTCCGAGAATATGTAGAATGTCATTGTTTATGAAAAATAAGTTAATAGATAACAAGTTTACACAGTTTTTTTTGGAAATTGATCGGTGTACGAATACTTTCTACACCCACTGTATATCAATATTAATTATTACTGTTATCTTTACTGAGGTATCATAGCATAATAGAATTAATTTTTATGTACAAATTATATAATGAGTACACAGAAATAAAATTCCTACTGAGAAATACAAAATCTAATGGAACGTCGCAATGCTTAATAGAATCTCAAGTTCCACTTTGTTTCATCTCTATGCAGAACGAGTTCAGGGAGTTATATTTACTTCAATATGTATTAACCCTTTGCAGGTACAATAAAATGAACTCAGATACACATTATCTTACAAAAACGTCGTACCTATTTTGATAATTTATCTATATTTACACCTTTAACAATTTTGTAATCGATATCATAAAATTTTCCTCAAAAGTATTATGTTTATAATTTCTTAAATGATATCTAGATATTGTTTATAAACACGCGGTGTGCGTCGCTCGATGGATTCTAACTTAGTTGTAAATCATTAAAAGAAACAAAACTGGCAATATGAAACGAACTAAATGTCACGTGCAGATTAACATATTGAACCTCGATGGATTCATTTTTTTATAAGACTGTTGTAGTGAAAATATGCAGTCCCTGTCGTATGCATAGCTGTAACTATACGCATAGCGTGTCTGACCATTATCTCATTCTCCTTCAGCCGTACGCGATACACATAGTGTGTCTGACCATTGTCTCATTCTCCTTAAACCCATTGCACGGAGCATAACGCATGGGATTTTTGTCTTTTTTTAATTATTTAACCATGTTCCAGGACTCTGACATTTCTGAAACTTTCACATGTGTCAGCTAAATAACCGATCATCATTCCTGATTTTTTTGGTAGGTCTCCCTCACCTGCAATAAATAAATTATTTAATTTCTACCCTTAATAGTTAAAAAAAAAAAATACTCTGAAAAAATATATATATATGAGATGCAGTTTATAAGTCGAATATTTTCGTTTTTGCAGAATTTAAATATCTGAAATAGTAACCGAGCAAAAAAATAATAAAGTTAAGGGTGTTTACCCTCATATCACTGAAACTTTGTGGGATGATGTTTTAGGTAAAAAGGCACGGCACATAATAGCAATGAAAATTGGGGTGGGCGCCGATTGCCTATCCTTATCCTGTTACACCCTTTCATAAAAATCTGAGATGTTACTCCAAAAAGTGTCAGATTTAGTATGGAATGACCCAATCGCAACAAAAGAATATCTTTATTTAAATTATCCAATTAGTTTCCAAGTCCAATTGGTTTATGGGACAAAAGTCTTCTCCCATAAACAACTCTATCGCTAGATGAAGATCTGGACTTCGTAACTTCCCAGGTCGTCTTCAAGCTAGTTTCACTTGCCGTTGGCGCAAAATAAAGGCGAATTTTGGTGATATTCCAGCTGCAGCCAGGTCAGGTTTCTTCGCACTCCCGCATTCGTCTTCCTTCGGAGTCCTCCCTCTTCTTGTTCCCGTTCATGGACGAGTTCCCCGTCCCTCCCCTCTATCCCAAAGTCTCTTCTATGCGATTCTCTTTCTCTACATTCGCGCTTCCTCCCCCCGGCGTGTCTCTTTTCCTTCGTCTGTGAAGGAGCTGGCAGCTTCTCTCAAGTCCTGTGTTGCGCGGAGCTCTGAAGCCGAACGAACGGACGTCCGGAGACGTAATTTCCTGCCCTCCCGGTGCAGCTCCCTTCCGTTTGCTTCTCTTCCTCCACTCCTCGGCGCCTGCCGCTTTGTAGGCTGCATTCTCCGAGGGTTGCTGACGAAACTTCCCTCGTTTTCTATGCTTCTGCCTTCGGTCTCTCTCTGTATGTTCTCGAATTAGGGTCGACCGATGCCCGCCATACGTCAAAATGCAATACACGCTGCGACGTCGGGATTAAGCCTTCCTGCCTGTAACTGGCCAGCCTTAATTCTTTCGGCTTGCTCGTGCTCACAAAAAACACGCCGACCAGGCGTTACCAACTTCCGTTACCGTGTCGACGCGTAATTGTCCCATAGGCGTTTTCGTGGTTCAAATTGCGATCAAGCGACGGAACGATGTTTTTAACCGACTCCGAAAAGGAGGAGGTTACTCAATTCGACCTATATATCTTTTTAGAAAAAAGACTTTTTTTAAATTTAGTAAATGGTATAGATACATCGCGACTGTGGTTGGTGTATTTCTTCTTCGAGGACGTACATATAGTACTGGTGCAAACGTCTTAGATCATTTACAGTACATTACGTCCTTTACATCTTTACTGTTAAAGAAAGAGTATAAATTTTGATTTAGATTATATATTTTATTTTATCAATATTGTATTATTGTACAATGTACTGTCCGAAGTTATTATAGATAAAAATAGTATGAATTCAAAGGAGAATTTAATATTTAGTAATCTTTTTACCTTCGTGACAGTATCGATCTTTTTTAAATTACTTTCATATAAGATTTCAATGATTTCACTCGAACTGTTCTGTCAATCGGTTTGCATACTTCAAATGGTTCATTTGCATCTTTGGCTCCTCTTTTCCTTGAACTCTGTCCAAATAGTCACATTCAGGTGGCCAACTCATAACTTCTAATGTTCCATTATTTTTTAAATCTTTTAAATAATTTTCTAGAGTTCTGTTACATGCATATCTAGTATACTATTATATTTAACATAGATTTATTCAAGTGTAATGCAAGCTCCACATGGTGGTCTAAGACTTTTGCACAGTACTGTAGATAAAAAAAGTATGTTCATGAGAAAAAATGTTTGACAAGAAAACAAGATGTTTCGTTTTAATGAGTTGGTTGGTTTTTGCTTTGCAAATCTCGGTTTAATCCTCAACAAATTTTTTAGATAAAAATGTATTTTTTCTTGTTATTCGAATAGCTTCAAGTAACCTTGATAATTATATATATATTATAATATACTTATATTTTGCTGCTATGTATATTTATTATCCCTAATTTTCAAAGATACATATACTATATGTATAGTTGCATATGCTCTTCGCAGTCAAAGGGTTAATTTCGTTAAATGAACTTTTGCTCTAAGAACAATGAATGCGTCGGTCGCGCAATACTTACGTGAAGTTGTGTAGTGTAATTTGTACGTGAGGGTGTCACGGAAATGGCGCACACTATATATGTGATAAGGTTATTAACATAAATAACGTTGCGCGTGTCTTGGGAACTTTGTTCAGATGATAACAGCTGGAGGGCGGGTTCGGTTGTTCTTGGTAAGTATAAAAACGAAAATGACTGCCGTTAGTTTAAAAAGGCGCCGCATTTAATAACAGTGTCAGGTTTAATGAATTAATCATTTCACGAGCACGTTGCACTTAAATTCTTCTTCGAGTAATATCTCAGGCGAGGGGTAAAGATTTTAAACGGTATAATCCTTCAACGGCAAAAATGAGAAGCTATCAGCATTTTTATTAACCACTTAACTGCCACGTCCAAGCAAACTCGGGCATTATAGACGCCAGATAAACAAGTGATGGAAATAATAAAAAGTAAAATAACAAAAGGGACGTAATATTTGGAGAACAAATTTTTAAATACATTTTCGGAACTGTCGTGATGTATTTAATGTTAAGAATATCATTGTCTTTTATGTATTACGTAAAAGTTTGGTTTTATTATCATTTCCTTTATTCTGTAGAGTAGTTAATCATTTTTATTGTACTATCAACTACCATTACTTTTAGTGATGCGCACGAGATGAGACGAGACGAGATTTTTACGATTTTGATCTTGATCTCGAAAAATCTCGAAACATACATATCGATCTCGAATTTCCGACAATTTCAAATATTAACTATAGTAACAGAAACAGTTACTATACTAAATTAAAATATATTAGGTTTACTTCCAACTTTCTAAATTTAATTTAATTTGATTCAATTTAGTGATAATTGCACGCCACTGGTCTAAATCATAGAACAAAGGGCTGAACGAAACGTTTGACAAAATCATAATTAACGTTAGAATCATGTTTCACGTTCTCAGCCGTGTAAACAGCGGAAGATGCGGTAAACAGGAATTTACAAACAGTATCTGGCGTGGTAATGTTCGCGCTGGACAATGTGTGGATTGTAATGTTTTGGCATTATCAGAGAAGCGTGCACGATAGATCGAGGTTAATATCACTTTATGGTTGCAGAAATACGGAACGATCAGATGCCTGGCCGATGCGTAGCTATTACGCGTAAAGGCCACTAAAATTACCCAGTTATGCCTTCTCTTTGTTACTCTGGACTCCCAATAGCTCGTTATGCAACCCTGATGGTGCAATTACAATATTATGTCTACATACGGAGATATAAACAGGAATCGCATTGTAAATTCCACATCTCGCAGTGTTCTAACTCCGCTGTTGAGTACACCCTTGGACAGAAAGGTAGCACATGTGTGCTATCATTAAGCCGTTTCTCATGCCGGATACAGAGTCAAAATCCTCTAAATTTAACGAATGGTAGGTGCATAAATAGTACCTGATACTAATATAATAGTCTTAAAGAAAATAAAACTTCTGTTGCTGGTTTTTTAAATTATTAATTAAATATGACATAGATACTTATTGAATTGAAGTATATGTAATAGCTTTAAACGCGTTTTTCTCGAAACATAATTTTTTCATCTGTATCATTTTAGATAAAGCTTTGACAAGCTCAACTTCTGAAATAATTCTTGATCATATAATAATATGATAATAATCCATATTATAAAGGTTATTTATTAGCTAGATTATTTATGATAATTATGGGAAATATTGCGTTCACAAACTTCATGTAAAATAATTATTTTCGTGTGTTCATTTTGCACTCCTCTAATTTAAACACGGCACCACTAAAATAATGTTAGGCAACTAGAATTCAGTTTATCCTGAAAATGGTACCTCGTTACAATATCATAACAACGTTGCAATAATAACTGCGTGGGACTGCTTCATTTTGAAGATGTACGTCCACAGTAAAACAATTTAATGTATTAATTAGAATTAATATATTTCTGGAGAAATAGAGGTATGCAATTATAGGCGAAATAATGATCGAAAACTTGATTTATATTATTTCCGTACATATACTTTTAACGAATGTTGAAAACACCAATGACAATTTCAATTAGAGCAGGGAGATCTTGAAATACTTTTTTATAGAAGAATTTCATTATTAAATTAATACTCGTTCGAATGTATTTAAAAATTGTTTTAAATTAATCAGTTATAGTTCACATATACAGGGTGTCCCAAAACTCGGGGAGGAGCCGGAAATGGGGGGTAGCTGAGACGATTCTGAACAACAATTTCCTTTGCAAAAATGTCGGATGGGGCTTCGTTAAGGAGATATTAAGCGAAAACCCCGACCAACCAGAGCGCGCGTAGACCGTTGGAGCGGCCGCGGTAGCGAAGGCTACACGCTAGGTCGATGCTTCGATGCACGTCGAGTCACTTGTTCGCGTGCAAGCGCGGCCACCCGTGCGTAGCCTACGCTACCGCGGCCGCTCCAACGGTCTACGCGCGCTCTGATTGGTCGGGGTTTTCGCTTAATATCTCCTTAACGAAGCCCCATCCGACATTTTTGCAAAGGAAATTGTTGTTCAGAATCGTCTCAGCTACCCCCCATTTCCGGCTCCTCCCCGAGTTTTGGGACACCCTGTATGTACAATTTGATTTGATTATTATGATTAATGATTTGATTAATCAAGTAAACAATTCGTGTTGGTCATACAAATTCTTTGGTTTTGGTAATACTTTCTGATGTTAAATAATCATTTACAGAACTTTTTACGTTAATTATCTTTGAAATTATTTAGCTACGTTGATACATACAGGTTGAGTAATTTGAAACAGGTCACCTGAATAATTCGCTTACTTTCAGCGATATGTAAGGATATTTATTTAAAGATTTGGCGAAAACTGTCACAATTCCAAGACAACACACAATATATCAGACAAAATCAAATCGCAATACAAATTGAATGACTAATCAATACATTACTAACACAAATTGATAAACATAACTGACAATTATAAAACATACAAACATACCTAGTGGTTTAAATATAAACATTCATCCAACATTCGCATTACAATACATTACAGATATGAAAAAAAGTGTCGAACAAGAGTTGTTTGATTTCGAGGAACATGTAACGTTGTGCCAATAACTTATTTATCTGTGAATGCATAGAGGAGAGATGAAGGTACTTTTCTAATTTTCTTATTTGCGTACTTACTGCTGCAGCAAGTGTTTAAAGTTTCTTCAATAGCACTACCTCAAGCATCACGTTTTCGGAGTTGTCACGTTTGAGATATATGTGTTCATGTTTCAGTTAGTTATGACCGTTGCTTTTGTGCAAATACGAATGTATTTGATGTTCCTTAAGGACTGAGCGTTGAAATGAAATTGTTCGTTCCACCGTGAAAGGACATCAATTTATGTGCACCTAAATTCGATTAACCCTTCGCTTTAGAGCACTTTGTGAGACGGTTTAAGGGAGGATAGCGCTCTCGAAGCCACGACAGCGTGGAAGACGTTGGCCGACGTGTGCGGCTTCTCGCAGAATATACGAGTCGAGAGAAGTCCTGTTACGAAAACTAATTCGAAGTTACACTGAACGTGAAATCACGCGGTCTACCGTGCACCTGTACCTCGCATACATCGTTGCTTCTAACGCGACCAAGTACAGCGCGGTCTCTATCGGTGGAAATTGTGCATTATCGGGACCGCCTCGCAACGAACGAGGATTTCATCATGGGATGAAGTTTACTCTTTGATGGCTCTCTATTGTGAGAATTCTACAGAAGGATGAGCTACTCGTCGTGTCGATGTCCTAGATTCTATCAGTGGGGCATTATCTTCCTATTTACGTCGCATCAGCATCAAATGTAGTGTAATTACGGGATGGTTCTAAAATAGCTACTCTTACAGTCTGTTCATTAAGGTAAAACCACTCTAGGGGCAGAAAAAAGACCTTTTGATAATTTATTTTGGGAGTGTGACAAGTGGAATAGAATTTCTTTTCAAAGGGTTTATTTAACACATATTGAAGAACGAAAAACAATTTTTTTATTGTCATTTTCATACAAAATGGCGGCGACAGAGCCCGTCGTCGAAAACAGCTTTTTTGAAAACACCGCCACGAGAGGACGGATTTCTCGGCATCTATGAGTCATGGAACAAAAACTAAAGAAAATTTATAATCTATGTACAATTGGCTTTGGAAGTACGTAGGGTTTCTCTTCTCAATTAATTTTTGTGGAAGTAGCGCACTTTTTAAGCAATGAATCGACTTTTTGCCCTAAAAATGAGCATTATAAAATAAAAGTTTATAAATAAGTTTATAAAAAAAAAAGGTTACATTCGATCAAAAACCGGCTACGTACTTCCAAAGAGAATACTGTTATGAAGCTACTGTAAACATTTCAAATCGATCCATGCAATGATCACTGAGAAATCCGTCCTCCTAGTTTGAAAAAAAGTGGTTGTATATTATATTTATCTTATAGAATAAAAGATTATTTATTGAATTACAATGTATCATAACATATAAAGAATGTCTATTTTCATCAATTGTCGAATTATTGTATCGGAAAAGACACATATCGAGGCGAAATTGTTACAATTTGCTGCTATAGTGTTGCGACACTTTGAGTACTGCAAACGCATATACGATATTTTATTGATTTAAAATAAAAAACAAAATTGTACTTTTAGGGAAATATCCTACTTTTGGAACTCGGTTCTGTGTCCTTTGCACGACGATAATATTCAGAAGAACATTATATATATAATTCAGTGAGTATAGTCAGGCATATTTTTGTACAATTTATTATATATATTATATATATATGTATATATATATATATATATATACACTTCTTTTTGTACAATTTATTATAAAAATATGCCTGACTATACTCACTGAATTATTGTATAATTAATTACAATATTTCATAACATTATACATATAGATAAACATGAATTAAAAATTCCTTACTTACGGTAATTCCTTATATTTAAAAAAATAATGTACTTCTCCACAATATAGTTTCCCTTAAACGGACACAAAACTAATACCGAAACGTGGGATATTTTCAAGATGAAATGAAACTCTGCGTTTGTTTCAAGCCCATATAAGTTTACATTTATTTCCCAAGGAATTCCTGGTTGGTCTACGAGTTGTATAATATTCACGTTGTCCCATAAATCCTCCAAAAATCACGGCTACGAAGGCATTTCAGAGGAATAAAGTCAGACTTACGAGGAACGGAGATATCCGCGGTATTGCCTGAAAATTGCCGCGCGTTACCAAAGAACAAGCGTAATCTGAACGATAAGAGTAAGTCACGAGTGCGCCGTTGTAATTTCGCAGCGCTGGTCGTTCTCGGGTTAACCGAGGGATTTAATCGTTCCATCTAAATTATAATTAATGCTTCGGGTTTCGCGTCCGTGGCCAAAGCCAGCGGGCGAACACCAACGACGCGTTTGGTTACGTTTTAACCGTGACGTACAACCCATAACCCGGAGTTGCGTCAGCTTTTGCAGTCGCTGGTCAAATTATTACATCCACTCGAGAAGAAGCAGACTATTTCGGATTTACGCCGAAAAATATTAGGTTGTCCCAAAAGTTTCTTCCGTGACATCCATTCAGTTAATTTCATTAGCAATGTTTATATAAATAGACAACCTAATTTCTGAGACGTTAATACCAGAGACGTTTGTAACAGTAATGGGGCAAAGTGAACCGTATGCAATTCAATAATGTAACACATTAGACATATAATATCGTGTATGTATTATTAATGAAATGGAAGAAACTTTTGGGACAACTTAATATCTGACAAGGGAACATATCCAACCCAGACACGTCGATTTTGACGAAACTTATGTCAGATATAGTTCTCAGAAAAATATTTGATACGTATTTTTTTTTATCGGTAATTGTGCATATTCAAGGGGTGATAACACTTCTCTTGCGTTCGTATCTGTTTATTGATACACGTGACCAGTCATTTAGAATTCTAGGCTAAAAGGAAAACTCTCGACCAGCTTGACACTTTATTTCCAATTCTGGAAGAAGACACGATAGATGTGCATGATAAGGCGTGCATGACACGTCGTGCTAGGGCAAGAGGTTAACATGATCTCCGGTATACGACGCACGCCAATATCAGTGTGTTATTTGACCACTGAGGAAGTTGCGACGCTGGTGAAACATAGGAGTATCTTATCCAAAGGACACGGATTACACCCGGAAGCCCTGGTTAGTTTCAACCATGAAGAACCAGGCCGTGAAAGCCTCAAATATCTCGTTTAACAAGCGCAAGGTAAAGACAGTGATTTATTTTGAGAAACCTTTAACCCTTTGGACTCGAGTGTTCAGTCTAGGGGACATCGTAAGTCCAGCAACCTTTGTTAGCGATTACACAAGGTAAACTTACCCGAGCGAAAAATTTTCCAAAGGAAAGGTTCCTGGAAGGATTCCATGCGAGTAGCACGAAACATCGAATCAAAATGTGGTGTATACAGGGTGTTCGGTAACTGGGTAGTACAAGTGAAAAGGGGATGATTCTACATGAAAAAAATAAGTCGAAAATATAGAATAAAAATATAGAACAAAAAAATGTTAGAAGAAAACATTGGTTGGCTTAAAGAAAGTATAAGAAAGTAAGACGTATAAAGATGCTTCGTATGAAATGGTGCAATCTGTGAAGAGAAACTGGAAAGTCTAAGATTGTAGCATAAAAGATAGGAGCTATCGGTCCATATCTATGACTATTTCACACATTATTACACATTAAAATAATGTAAAATAGTTTAGAATAGTATAAAATTTCACATGGATTTTTTTTGCTCGAATTGATTTTAACATACAAATATGCTGTAGTACTTTAATATGGTATGTTTTTTAATTCTGAAAAGTATAATGACCAAAAGCAATAGTAATTTTGATAGAACAGCAACCGTATATACAGGGTGTCTCAGACACGGAGCTCTAACTCCAAAACTATCGACCTATGTAGAATTTCAAATATGGAAATTGCATGGTAACATGGGGCTAATACTTCAGCGAGAAGGAATTTTTATTAACTTTATTACTTAACGAGATATGATGCCCAAGTTTCATTTTTCAAATGGAACTATATATTTTTTTTGTATACCATGCGATAGCTGTATGTCAATATCTCTCAAAAGGTTAATACGACGTGATTCTGTTTGCACATTCTATAACGAAATGGCTCCAAGTGCAAAGGTTTAATTTCACAAATAAAATTTGCAAGCAGCTAAATGTTTCGGGTTCGATTTATAATTAAGCCAATGGGTTAGCAACTCGCTTTTCAGTGTAAATTGTATCAACCTCTAGCAGTACAAAGCGGAGGTGATGTCTGTACGAACGAGGGCGCGGAGGCAGAACGCAGCCGAATCAGTCGTTGACACGCGACCACGTCCTAACGAAATTTTAATCACGTTGCCTGGAAGCTCTCGGGATTGGCTGGTTTCCGGGCACACACGTGACCGAGGTTCTAACAAAACAAAACAAACGGCGGCTTCGCGACTACGGGGGCGAATCTTCTGTCCGATTCTGCTCGGCGTGTCACAATCAGAGCGCACCTGGCTACGTGGGGAGATCAAAGCGATTCTATGTCGTGTCTGCTCAGCCGTTGCGTTTCGCGTTGCGGCTAACATAATTAAACCAACCGCGAGACGCCCGAAGTGGCTTCGAATACGCGTTAGAAGTTCGCGGACGAACGTCATCCGCGGACCGCGCAGTTGTCTTGTGCCATGCTTCAACGAGAAACGAAATTATCTGTGGCGAGCACGAAGCCCGCGAGGAAACGGTTAAACGGGTGTAGAATAAATGCATATACAAATCGTTTCAGTAAGTTGAAGGCAAAGAGTATGGTCGAATAAAGGAGTCTAATGTGCCGTTAAACTAAATTGGACTTGCGATCGATCATTTGATAGTTTATCGAAAAAAAGAGAAGCAATGTATCAGTCCACCTGTGGTTAAAAAATAGATTCCCGCAAAGATGGATCGGTAGAAGAGGTGGTATCAAGTGATTATTAACCCTTTGACGAGTACGGACGTATCGATACGTCCTGACTCATGTGTGCCAGGTATTGTAACGACACATCCAAAGTTATTCTACCTAAACAGAGTACAAATGCACAGTCGTAATCGCTTGTTATGCTTTCGGTTATTTTTATAGAAAATAAATTCATGTTGTAACTGTTAGAAACCAGTAGCCAGGAAGAAATGAGAACTGGCCGACAATGGGATGCAGCCCCAAGATGAATACACTATAAAGGTTTTATTTCACAATTCAGTAATGTAACATAAAACATCAAATATTGTGCATGTATTACTTATTAATAAAGCGAAAGAAACTTTTGGGACAACCTAATAAAAAACATTCGGTGAACTATCATTTCGCCACGTATCGTACGCCACGAGCATGCCTCGAAACGTATCCACACAGTGGTACCAATTTCCAGCGGCAAAGTATTTCCGGTATCCGAAGAGTTTTCGGTTCCATCAACAGGAATGCTCTGTGTTGTTTTAATCGCGTTCGCTGACCGTGTCTCGTCAGTCAACGTTCCTCTAGCTGTGTTACAGCGAACGTAATTCCAGTCGTGCCGGCGGAATTCCTCGCACGACGCAGACTTCCGAGTTTTACCGATTGGTATTCCCGGGTATGCACCTTCTGGCCCCATCCTCCGCGCGAGCAAGAACCAAGAAGAACAGCCCGAAGAAAAAGAAGAATCGAAATCGACGACGGAAGGGGGCGGTTGGAAGTGGAACGAAGGAGAAACGGAACGAGGAATTCGCAGATAAGCGCGAACATTTCGTTCCGGACGCGAGAACGTTCCGATCGACGGCCGTAAACTTTGGAATAGTTGTCGGTGTAATTAGCCCGACTCTTTCACCAGCGGCCAGGTTAAAGAGAGAGGAGGATAGGGCGGTTGTCGGAAAACTGGGCGACGATGGGGTTAAAGGGTCGCGGGGACGGTCGGAGGGATAAGCATTGAAATAGCTCGTCGGGCGCGAGCCATTTAATTTGGCTCAGCGAAGATCTAATTACTTCCAATAGTTTGTTAATTTCATTCGACTACTTTGCTGCCATTAAATAATTATTACGGAGGTAATGGTGGCGAGACGACGAACTCGCGGACCCGGCCGAGGGTGGAGCTGGAGGGGAAACTGGGATTCGACGACGCCGTCGAGAATGACGACGACGACTGCTGCGAGAATGGAACGGAATGGCTGGCAGGAATTCGAAGATGTCGCCTTTAGCGAATCGTGTCTGTGCATTCGATTGGAAAGAAGAAAACGCGCGACAACGGAGGGGTGGGTGAATTGTCCCTCGTGTTTTGTTGCTAAGAACTCTAGCGACGAACGCTGGATCATTTATATAGCATTCCTTAGAATTCATAAATCTGTGTACCGTGTTGGTAGATAAGTAATGGTCGCTCTTTTCATATTTATAATTATGTACAAAGAAAATATTAATGTAATACTATGTCATTCGAAACAGAATTTTTCATTCTACAAAACTGTCTTCAAACTGTTTTTACGCTAGATTTTTACAATTTATTTTCCGTGATTTTCAGATATGCATGAATAAAAATAAGCATTGTCGATATAAAGTACTTTTCGTGTTTAACACTTTCGCTGCGGACGAAAATAAGTAGCCGTTCGTTGGGAGCTGCAATTATGATATTTTTTTAAATGACAAATTTCTTATAAATGTTCTAATATGATTATTTTGAAAAACATGTATTTGTGGTAACTTATTTTATGTATAAGATGATTGTCGAACAAAGAAAATGAAAACTGAAAAATAATAAAAACAACCATATATTTTCAGTTGGACGCACATGTGTCATAATAGCCTACAATTTTCAAGAAATCAATTTTTTTTGGTATTCTCTCAAAGTGTAGACCTCGACAAATACATCTGTCAAACAATTTTGTTGAATTAGAAAAATTAACGAAGTTAGAAATGTTTAAAGAGAACGCTATACACGGTGTATCACATATTACCTACGATTTTTCATGCAGTTCCTATAATCTAATGTTTCGAACAAGAGTTAATCGGTATTTAATCGTCAAGAAACTGCAATTTGAAAAATAACAAAATAAAATTTTCTTTAGTATATAAGGTCACCATGATTTTTTTAAAATGGAATCATATATTCTAAACTTGATAATTTCGTAGGCAGCATCGTGACGAATTCAACGTCCTATATTATGATCTTGGTATGATGTTGAATTAAAAAATCGTCGTAAATGATTAAATATTTTATATTGTATGTAGATAATATATTTAGACAAAAACAAATAAACATTATGAATGCTCATTGATACAACTTTTGTCTGAAATTATTACAAACCATAGTTTAAATAATAGTTACAACATATAATTTTCTGCTTAAAAGGGATCATTATCATGACATCTTATCTTTCATTAATTAATGAAATTCTTTTTATACTTCAATCTAATAAATTCAATTGTAAGGTTCCTAGATTCTGAAGAGGTTTGTGAACAAATATTCGAAATATGAAACAAATACTATCTTATTCGCAACTGAAATGTTGTACCTTCTATTGGTATCTACATAATAGCTTGTCCATGATTTTTTTATGCTGTATTTTATATAACAGCTGATACCAAAAGCTTTACCTTCATCCCCTAATATTATTATCCTACTTCTGTAATTTCAACCTACAATATCGTCCACATTTTTGAAACACCCTGTACACCAAAGAATCCGTGCACGAGTGTGCATGCTGAAGGCAGAGTCACCGAGTAAAGCCGCGTCATTATATCTATATCGAGTTATAATAGCGCTCGTGTTAAATCGCATGAGAGCCAAATCGCTTGGAACTAACGTCGAATATCCCCGTTTCTCTTTCTCCACCCTCTCGTTATCCTATCCCCCTCCCCTCCCCGAATACACTAGCTCCACGAAAACTACATCGCTACCCTTAGGACATAACGGCGCACTTTCGTTAGGAATTATGCATTCAACCCGCCGTCACCAGCTTTTTTTCGCCCCTGTTCTCCCTCCTCCTTTCTTTTTTCTCCCTTTTCTGTCATTAATTGAGAACGCTTGGGAGTCGTCTATGCGATCTTTCGTGATCCGATGTAAAAGACCGTCTTGGGCGTTTTCCGTTTCTTGCCTTCCTTTTTTTCCGAAAACCGAACATTACTTCTACCAGCTTCGCGTTTAATGGATACTCCCTTTGTTCGGATTCGATTCCAGGCTAAAATTGGGGAGGAGTTCTATGCATGAGTATTACTTTGGTAATGGTTTCATGGTTTCAGATACGTTTTCATACATTTCTGATAGAAAACTAGGTCACTTGTGTAAGGATATTTATTTAGAGGGTCGGCGAAAACTGTCAAAATTCCAAGACAACACACAATATATCAGACAAAATCAAATCACAATACATGTTGAATGACTAATCAATAAATTACTAACACAAATTGATAAACATACTGACAACTATAAAACATACAAACATACCTAGTGGTTTAAATATAAACATTCATCCAACATTCACATTACAATACATTACACTTGTTATACATATATCTTTTTTGAAAATTAGATAGATAGATTATTCATATGTTATAGTTACAAAATAAAATGATATTAAACAAAAATTAAGTTACACAATGTTGGACGTTATGTTATACACTCAGAGTAAATATTTTTTCCTCTTACTCATTCCTGATCTATTCCAAATCTTTGCTTTAACCAAAACAACAACATTCCATAAATTTTACGAATTTTTCGATGAAATTTAAACTGTGCATTTTTAAAGACGCATACTTTCATGCAATTAAAGAATAGACGTTCAATTTTGTTTACGTAACAAAGGAAAACCCTCGCTTAATCTAATTTACACTAATTCTGAGTTTCTTACAACGCGGAACGAATTAAATCGCGTTACAGGAGGGTTGACTGTACTCTGTGTAAATTGCAAAACTCTCCTTTCCCGTGAAAACACAGTTTGTCGTGTCACGCCCACTTCTTTGACTTCTAGTCCCGTTTAAAGTACTATTGTTAGCGATTAATTCCGCGAAGCGTATTTCTGGCGAAGGATGTTCGACCGTGATTCGTGAACGAAAGTGGAACCCCCTCGAATTCCCGTCGGATTATTTTCGCTGAAGTGTTCATTACAGAGATTCAGTTATCGCCGGTCGGATATTACGCCATTCCGGTAGCACTTAAAAGTACTCGAGTGCATAGTCGACGGTGCAAACTACCACGTTTTCACGGTAGAAATATCACCGACTGTTCTCGCAGACGTGAAATTTTCTTTAATCGCGCTTACAGCGCAGTTTGCGCCATTATAGTTTCGATTACGAGCTTTTAACAAGGATATCGTGATAATGAATATTGAAGAGGGAACCTGAAAAAATTTGTTCGATTACTTTCCACGTGATCCCCTTGGAACTTGCAGCGTTCTTTTCTTATATTTTCAATGTTATTCTTCCGAACGTATAGTTGATTATGATTTATGGTCCAATTAACCACCGTACGCTAATTACAATGTTTATATTTTTGTTTCAAATTATTCTTATTTTTGTTATATATTCGACTATATTTTACCGAAGAGATCTCATACTATGGTTGAAAGATTTGTTTGATATCGTTATATCGATTAAACTTGTGTAAACTTCTGCAAATTTTTCTTTTGATGTTCTATTGATCAATAATTTATTTATCATCCCAACAGTTCATATTTTTAGTACGTATTTTTAATGATTACGTTCAGAATCAAAAGTAACGTGAAAAGGCATTAAAATAACATATTTAACATATAGTTATAATACTCCTTAAGCAAATAACTTTAGTACGTGGATTAACATTACACAAAAGCGATCTTCTTTCGTGTTTTCATAATTTAAATATATTTAATATTTATTTCAGTAATCATTATCTTTAAGATTACAGTTTTTAAAAATACTCAAAATTATATGTTATTTAAAAAAAAATGTTAATACTGTAAATATCGGTAAATTCTTCGTAAACATAAAAGGCTACCATTGAGATGATTAGACTGTGCAGTTTGTAGAATTCATTTGTAAATCATATAACATTATAAATAGTCAATTTAAATCTGATGATGTAAATATAGCCGGTGAGAAACACATTGTATTTAAACGGTTTTTATCGACTTAGTCGTTTACAGAAAGGAGATTGTAACTTTTTATATATAAATAACAAATAAATATGTGTTATAGTGCTAGTAGAATCGGTAAAAATGTTTTTTTAAATAATTAAACATTGTGTTCACTTTCTTTATAAGTGTACCTACCACTGTAATACATATTTTTTTCTAATTTAGAGTTTTGTCGAGGATCAATTTTATCGTGTACGTTTACATACAATGTACTTGTATGGTTATGTTTACACTGTATTGTATAATTGGAAATTGACGTCAGACAGTCTACAACTGAGTATAAACATCACATAATATAATTATTTTTGTGTCAGACTCCTTCTTTTCTACAGAATATTTGACAAACATCTGCAACACGAAAATTGGTTGATAATAATGTCTAATTTTCAGTATATCTCAATCACTAAATGTTCGTTTCTAACCTATTAAACAAAATTCAAATCTATTAATGGTTATTGTCTATATTAATCTGTTAATTATGAAGATATAACAGAATAATATTTTCTTATAATTGTAATACAATGTTGTAATCGTTCAAAGCCTAATAGTAATTATTGTTTAAATAACATTAAATGTAAAAAATTATGAAAATACTCTAGAAAATCATTTTTGTATGATGTTAATCTACGTAATAACACATTACTTTTCATTCCATAAATAATTACGTAATACTTTTAATGAAAATACAAACATAATAGAAACGCAAATTAACCAAACTATGTGCAATTGTATACAATAAAGTTGAAAACAAATCAGTTAATTTAACCTTTATTTTATGTAACTTAGTCGAATCAATGTTGACATTGTTTATAAATTGATACGTTGATCGCGGTTCCAATGTGAAAAATGAAATATCAAACTTATATTAACAATCTGTCAAAATCGCCTCTTGAATGTATCTACGGATTATTCGCTGTCTTCTATCTCGCCGTAGTGCAATCTAAAGTTTCCTTTGTGGAGGATGTATGCAGTCCTAGATTCAGGTTATGAAGATAAGGGTAAGTAGAATTTATGAAGGAAAAGCGCTATCAAGCAAGAAGCCACTTTATCGTAGTTTGTTACGCTCGTATTAACTTCCGTCTTTAAATCCACCCCTACCGGTTAGGATAATTTGTAACGTTCCGCTTGCGAACTGACGATTCACTTTTATATCATGGTTTATTATTTCCTCGTAAACTATTACCATAAAACGGTTTCCTTGGAGAAGACAAACAAAAGTATAGCAAATTCATGACGAAACGTATATGTACGTCAGATTTTTATGAAGTTTTATCCTTTTAAAGGCTAGAACAGTGTTCAATTCTGTTATAATAAGAAGAACTTATGAAGTTATTAAAGTATTAAGATCTTGAACTATATATATATAAAAATATAGATGATATAGTAACATGTTATATGTTATAGATATAGATGATATGAAAATAGATGATAATAAAAATACTTATTTTTCTGAATTTTTCTCAGCATAAATTCCACTGTAAGTATTTTTATTATCATCTATTTTCTGATAAGAAAAATTAATATTTAGTAATAGACGTTCTTTATCGTGACCATTTTCACGTCCTTCATCGAAACTTCGCATCCATCTCCTTACCATCCAATCACTCATCGCGTCTTGTCCGTCAACTTCTAACTAAGTCTCCTTAAATGCACAAATTTCTCTACGATAAATGCACAGAAATTACTACAGAAATCTACGATCGTCGACGCCACATCCACCGCCTAAGGTACACGCGTCGAAGAATCCGAAGGCCTTGTCGCAGGGTCAAAGCAACTGCTAAGTATTCCGGACGGACCGGTTCGGCATTCCAGTTAGCTGGGAGGTAATACGCAGCAAGATTCTCCCCTAGAGAGCACCGGCACGCGGTAATCCTTGAAAGGATTCACGGGGTTAGAAAACACTCCGCGAAACGTACCAGCCACGGAAGCGGCTTGCTTTCGTGCAAGGATTTGACTTTCCGGATTAAACGACCTCCCTTGAATTCGCGGTGCTCCCTCGTAAATTGCGCCAAAGAATTCGATATTAACGGGCGGCTTGAGCCGGCCCGCGGCGGAGCGAGAGGGCGGTTGTTCCTCCGAAGCAGCGGGCGATGGGGGAGGTCGGAGGTATTAATGCTGCGTTCACCTCAGACGCCAAACCGAGCTGACAAAGCTCGCTCTGCAGTCTAGCGAGCTCGAGGTATTCCAACAGGAGGATCGGGATGGTTTTGGTATAGGAGCACCGCTACCTATGGCGAAACCACGCTAACTCGCAGCCCTGCATCTATCCTGGCAACAAGCATCCGGGTCGCTGGCCCCGTCTCGACGCCACCGTCGGGATTAAGATGAAGTCGCAGGAAGTACGAGCGTCGAGTTACCGGGAAATTAGCGAACACGCCCCCGACGTTTGGCTATCCGTCATTCTGACAAGACAGCTACCTTTATTGCCCGTGTTTCGCCGAATACGCCTGCCGATGATGCTGTTTCGAATTGCGGCAATTTCGCCAGACTCGAAGCTCGCTTGAACTTCTTGGTTAACATATCGTCGGTCGGCAGAGTAAAATTACGCTTTCGTGGCATTATTTGATATATAGTAAAGTGAACCAATGGTGAAGTTACAATTTGTATTTTGTAGCCTGCAGGGTGCAATTACGTTTTATGTGTTTTTCTGAGATCGATTGCGCTGGATAGTGAAATGACATTTTTTTGAGAAAATTGGAAGAAAATAATACGGAATTAGGCTTCTCGGATTTTAATATTCGTCATCCTGTACAAAAATATTTAGTATTGTATTTATGTAATTGTGTGTTATTTAATTCTAATTTAATTTGAATATGTACAATATTGAATGGAAGTAAAATGCGTTATAGAAATTTGTTTGGATAAATCAGATATACCCATCAGATCATAATATTGTTTATCCAGAAAGACCACCTATGCATGCCTCGGGGGCTTATTATATACTTAGAAGACGATCTGGGACTCGAATTGTTATCGTTCGAAAGTAACCAACAAAATAAGATCGATGATATCGTGAACGTGAACGGTGACCGATTATTCTACTGCATGGCAATCCTTGGCTCCAAGGAGCTGGATCAATCAAGGAAACGATCATCAACCTTTTGAACTGGGATCCTTGATCACATCTGACTTATTCGCCAAATATCTGACCTTCAAAGTACCATTTATTTAAGTTTATGTAACATTCATTGACTAATTCGCATTTTCGCACTGCCGCGTATGTATGTCCAAAAAAGAAGGAAAAAAGTTCGTTAAAAATGTTATCGAATCAAAATCGACGTTATTTTTGTTGTGGTTGGATTCGTAATCTACCCAATGTCGTGATAAAAAGCAACAGACAGTCTTTCGATATTGTATATAGGGAAAAGGAGGTCATTTCACGCCACTTTTTTGTTTTTGTTGTTTTGCATATATGTAGCGGGGTACCTAATGGATAGTGGATACAAAAAAAATCCAACAGGAAAAAGTTAAAAGGTACGACGGGCTATTATCTTATATGACAATTGCTCTTCTTTTGGTCCAGATCCTGAGGCCATTGTTTAAAATGAAACCATAGAATTTCTAAATATAAAAATAAATACTTGGTCGGTGTTTTTCGTTAATAATTAAAAAATGAAGCTCCCATCCGACAATTGTTGTTCAGAATCGTCTCAGCTACCCTCCATTTCCAGTTCTTACAGGAATTCTAGGACACTTTGTATAAATTGTTAAAGAGTTAAACCTATCCATAACCTTGAATGACCATGCATTCTAGGGCGATGGATTCATCTCAACGTCAGCTTTCATAGTGTGTATGCCGTAGATAAAAATATATATATATGTCCTTGATACATCCTCAGCATCTGGATGTATTCTAACTTTTTCCTGTAAGATTTTTTTTTATATTCACGATAATTTAGGCATAATCTCTCTGTAACACTTTACCTGCCTCACGCTGTATATGTATATAAATTCAAATATGTTGTCTCTGAATTTTGTTTAAAAATCCTCACAAACTTTCCAGACAACGCAATAGCCTCTAAGTAACAATGTTCATTTTTCGGCTTTTGGCCAGCTTTTCGAGGATTCGGAGCATTGTGCGACACCTCCGTAGACGTTCGACGGCAGTAAATCGATGAGGGTTCATCGCGGTCGCGGCCGAGGTCCCCGAGTCGACGAGGGATTATTGAAATTTTCATTATCGTCCGACGAAGTCGATCGCCTTTCCGCGTTGCCCGGGCCGCGATATGAAATATCGGGGATACGTAGCCCCGACAGCAGTCAGCCGAAAGTAGTTCGCCGAATATTCGACGTCGAACCGACATTCGCCGCCGCGCCGCGCCGCGCCGCCTACAATTTCCTGGGATGATCGTAAGAAGTGACGTCAGCGTTTATCAAATCTTTCAAAGGTTTCGAGCTCGGAGAGTCAGAGTTTCCGGGTCGTCGGATCCCTAAGCTTAATTTCACCTCCTGCCTCGCTCGGTCTCGCTTCCTCTCGATCTTCTTGCGTCAACCTGACCCTCCTCCACCCCGTCCGTGTTCTATATCTCCTTTATCCTCTTTGGTTTCTCCTGTCTGCCTCGCGTTTTCCTCCATCGTCCACCCTCTTCCTCCCTCGCTATTTCCACGGAAATTGGATAGTTGCTTCCAATTCTGCGCGGGACCGCGAAAAGGAAGCAGACCAACATTCCTTTGTTTCTTCTACTTTGTCTTTGGCCCTGTCGAAACTTTCGCGTCCGGAGTTTTCTCAACTTCCTCTTCTTCTTCCGGTTCAGCTGGACGGCTCTCCTCCTACTCCTCCTTTCCCCCCCACACCCTTTTTCGTTTGGTTTCGCGTCTGGCCGCACGTGGACTTGTCCTACTGTCCTGGGTCCGTTATCCCGTTCGGTCTTTTGTTAAAATTGGTCGATCGATCGTTGTTATTGGATTATCGAGGTGGATATTGCGCGCAGTGGACCAGAATTGCTAGAACACGCAATGAAAATTTTTGACCGATTTCTTGAGACTTTCGAGGAAGAGGTTCGAGAAGTTACGCCACAGTGAAGATCGATAATAGTTTCAATTTACATATATTTAATATTTATTTCAGTAATCATTATTTTTAAGATTACAGTTTTTAAAAATACTCAAAATCGTATGTTACTCAGAAAAAATGTTAATACTGCAAATCTCGGTAAATTCTTCAAAAACATAAAAGGCTACCATTATCTGTATCTTCATCATTATCTTTAAGATTACAGTTTTTAAAAATACTCAAAATTATATGTTATTTAAAAAAAATGTTAATACTGTAAATATCGGTAAATTCTTCAAAAATAGAAAAGACTACCTACCATTGACCAGAATTGGTAGAACACGGGATGACAATTTTTGACCGATTTCTTGAGACTTTCGAGAAAGAGGTTCGAGAGGTTACACCACATTGAAGATCGATAATAGTTTTGATCCTTTAGGAATTAATTGTGGTAGAACTACACATTTGGAATGTTAAGACTCGTATGTAGTTTATGAATAGGAATTGTTTCTATGTTACGATAATATTTTTATTTTTTCTGGAAGCCAATCTTTATTCGAAATGTCTGCTTTATATTGGAGCGATGTTTTCTTATACATGAGGTGGCACTGGGTTTGTGATTTCTGTTCTTCATAGATCTAAATTTAAAATTTGAAAAAAGATTATTATTTATTATATGCCCTTCATGACTTAAGGCAAGATTTTGTTGAAATATTCAGTAGTATCGAATTGATAACAGTTTCAATTTTGTTCGCACATTACTTAGAAATAAAGACAGTTTTTCATTTACGTCTAAAAAATGATGCAGTTAGTCAAGAAATTAGTATGTCAAGTTGCAAAGGAAGTAATTACAAACATACATATTTGTATTTGTATTCTCATTGACATATTTGTCAAATTTGATCAAAGTTGACTAAATTTGTTTGGTATCACCGACTACATGACTAATCTATGCTTATTATGCAAGCTTTGTTTATCGTTAATATCTTGGATATTACAACAGAACTTTGAATACCTACTTCACTTGTTATTAAAAGATCTATATGATCATATAAGAGCAAATAATTTTGCTGTTTTGGAAGTTTCGAAGGCCTAAAAGAAATAGATTTCTATAATAAAATTAGTTTCAACAGAAATGAATTTGATGCGTGGATGTCGAGTGTTTTATAAATTACCAATCAATGAAAAAATATAGACTTTGATATTTGACAGAGTTTACGCATATTTAGTTTTACATATATACTTTATTATGAAAAAATTGACTTACATATTACATATCAAGATTAGGACGCGACGCGACGCATCGCCAAAAAGGAGGAATGCTACCAACGTATTGTAGCGTAGGGAGATCCTATTGCCAGCAATATTAAAAATATTTTATTTTAAAAATGCCAAAATACATGGGATATTAAAATAGACCGTTTCGTTGCTTTAATTTGTGTATAAAACCTTTTCATGTCGAGCGCAATGGGTTAAAAAATTAACGAAGGTACAGGAATAATATCGATATCAAAAGAAGTCGAAAAATAATGAAACAGTAATGATTCCCCTAACCCAGATTTAACTCACTAACGAAGAAGGTTCAGCGCCAGTGGGTTGGACGATACAACGAAATTCCCACGATACCATTAATTCCGTCGATGGTATTCTGCCACGAGCAGACTTCAAAGGCACAATAAATTCTCCTTCCTATAAAAGTTGGAACGCTCGATACGCGAGTCAGGCACCAAGCAGTCCCGTTCCTCCCGCTGTTATAAGACACGAGGGCAACTTTTCATCCCGCATTACGATTCGTGCACGGTTCACGTACGCCGCGGATGCGGCGCCATATTTCACACGTTCCCGGCCGCCAGGGTAAGTGATTTCGCTTAAAATTCCGCGGCCGCCGGCGTAATTAGTTCAACTCCGATCTGGGAATTTATTAAGAAAAGAAGAAAGTGGAGTGAGACATAGCCGCCCCCACCTTTCAGAGCCAGCTACGTGCTCAGAGATTTACTTCGAGCCTTCCGGTCCCCGTACCTCCGTTGCACCGTTACCGTGGCCAGAATTGCCGAGGAGGGATTTTTAAAGTTCGAAAGTTCCATTGGATCCGCACCAACACGCTGTCGGGAACCCGTCGATTGTCTGTTACCCTTGCTCCCAACTGTATGGCAAGCCAGGAGCGTAGCTACTCCATCAAAATGAAGCAAATGTTGGGATCCAGGTGGTGAAAGTGGAGACCGATTTGTACACTTACAAATATATTTCGGACGTTTCAAAAATACAACTCTGGATGCGGAAACAAAATATCAGACGCGCAAAAGAATTGAAAACAACAATGCTCTCTTCTAAAGATTTCTAAATTTTATAATCTAGACCTCTTGATAGGTCATAGTACACGCTCTTCTTGAACAGACTGTAGCAGAACAAAATTTATTATTGATAACATGTCACTTTACAGGAAAATCATTTATTCCATAAAAAGGAAACTTGGACATTTTAATGGGAAGAATGCAACTTTCATTTTTATGTATTCCAAATAAAAAAGTGCACATCTGGACAAAAATGTTGAAATGTCTAATATTAATGTATCTAATATTAATTTAATATTGATCAATCGTGACTTTACCATATTCAATATTCGTTTCATCAAAATAATTCCCCTTTCTCTTTATTAGAATTCTGAATATTTTAAGTGCGATATATTCTTGCGATTTGTCTTATTGAATATTCCTTCAACTGTCTTCTAATAATTTGTAATGGATTGGGTTAGATTTTATTCACTTCACCAATTCATCCCATCTCACAATTGGGGGAACTATTTTCTTGTTTTCGTTGGAACTATACCTTACATAATTTCGAAGAATGGTTTAGGTTGTCCTGGTTCAGATAAAAAAAATATACATGTCGAATTGAGTAACCTCCTCCTTTTCGAAGTTGGTTAAAAAATTGTAGTCAATTAATCGCCTATCAAGTGATCAGACAAAAATAGTTATTTGTGAAGTAAAATATCAAAAGATTAATCGCTCTCGTCAATTTATGCATCGTCTTATAGTTCCTCTATAAGCTACTGGAAATATGTCAATTTATATTATCGAAGATATCCTTATATTTCCTTATCATTTTGGGAATAATTATCGCATTTTAAATGTTTGAATTTAAATGAAAAGAAACTCCATGTGGATTTTTTGTTATTTACTCTAACTCGATTTTCTCTTTTTGTTTCAGGTAAGCCAAAAAGAACTTTACATCTAACAGCTGGTTTTCAAAGAAATTTCTCTCCAAAGGTATTTATCATCATTCATCGTTATTTACAAATTAGTATTAGGTAATCTTATAAGTACACAGCTTCTTTCGATAAGTATTTAAGGTGGGAGTAAATGGCAACTTTTATTAGCGGTTAATAAAACACATACACTCTTGGCTTTTTACATTTCATACGTTATTTTCATCTTCATTTATTTCGTTTGACTCGCTTAGTCCAAGAATGAGGAATCAATGGAATAAATAAACTTTTGTCTGATGCACTACCTAATAATATTTTAATTAGAATGAGAAAATCCTTATTTTAACTCATTCTTAAAGCGTTTTGCCTTAGGCGCCAAGATTTAATACAGATGTGAAATCTAGGTTTTTATTTTCATAATAAAAAATGATATTAAATTTGTGTCTTACAAAGAAAATTTACAATCTTGTTTTGCAATCATTCGTGACTCAAAAGGCTATAAACTTATCCTTTGAATAATTGCAATCAATTTGAACTACGAGGCATCTCGTAATTGGCATTGAATGGGTTCAAAGCACCATAACGCTTTAAACGTTCTCACGTACATTTGTGGATAAGAACTGCAAAATAAAAAATCGCTTCCTCGTTTATGAATTCCTAGAAAGACATTAATCTGCATTTAGATGACTACTTCTTTATAATTTTGACAAAATAGACTGTATACTTGATATAAAGTAGGTCTTATGCGGAATTTGTAGAGCCACGCGAGATCTACTATTGTAAAAATATTTCCCATCCGAGGATCTAAATTTGAAACCTTTTTGAGTCATGAGTAGAGTACTTAGCTTCAGCTGCATTTTCGACGATCTGGCGCGCGCTTAGTCGAATTAAATCTCTTGCTGCTGTGGGACACAGCAAATTCCTATTTTAATATCGATATGAAGGCTGAATATCTCTTGCGAGAACAGTGATCATTTACCGTGGTAATATTTCCAGCAATATTCCTTCTGGAATATTAGTTCACCGGCGATTTATTACGGGGTCACATGGAAAAAGCAATATTGAGAAGGAAGTTCCACGCGAAGTCGGATCTTCCCTCTTTAAAGTAACTAGCAAGATTTGTCAGTCGCTTTCGATGTACGCCATATTCGCATTATTACAAGTCACGCTGGCTCGACATTTTTATTGCAACTAGTGCAATCCCGTTAGGTGTCATGTTATAGTAATTGTTCGTAAGAAGTTTACGTCATTTCTTTAACGTTTTCGTTGAAGAATTAAAAATATAATTTTTGCATGAGAACTCAGATGATGATTTATTTATAACATCAAAAATTCAATTAACGAAACAAATAACTGAAATATAAATTACAAGTATTTATACATTTTTGTGCGAAAAAGAATAGTTTTATTTTTCTATTACAGTGTCACAAAATTATCTTGAAGTTACTAATTGTACATATAAAAAGATTCTCTACTAATTAATTAATACGACTATTCTAAATGCTTTAATTTTTATCATTAATTAAAATCATTATTGGATCTGAATTTATATAAAAATATTATACTAGACTACATATCATAAGTAAACTACAGTCAGTGTAATAAGTATTCGTGCAGGAACAATTTATTTTAAATTAGTTGCTGTACGAATACTTCTTACACTGACTGTATATACAATTAAAATACAAATTTTTAAATAATTAACTAAAATACAGCGTAATATTGATAAAACAAAAAATGTTAAAAATTAATTACACAGAATCGTTCATTTTTGGTGAAATGTTGTTATACTTTCATTCAAAACAAAGCATCCTATGTTTTATGTATCGTATCTAGCTCCTTAACCTAGTTGCACTTCTAGACCAAATCTCGTCTATGGGCACATGACGTGTTAATTTACACGTGAAACGTACGACAAATCAAGTGATCGTCATAAAGTAATTGGATCCCTGGCGGTGCAGCACTTCTTGGCTCTAAACGGATCGGTTTCCGCTCTCCAGCCTTCTTCTCAAGACACGTTCGAGTACCTAGTTAAATCCTCATGATCTTAAATTTAAGTGCTGTGCCGGGAGTTGTTAAGCCGCGCTTTATAGGATCTCACGCCCTCACGGAGACGCCATTTACCGTTCGCCGAGCGAACGAGTAGCCTGACATCAAGACAGGGAAGGGAAAGAATGAACAGAGAGCGTAATCTCATGAAAATACCGCCACGCCGTTGCAATTTCGCAATCGGTCGCTAATGCTCAAAGAATCGTCGGCGTCGTCCGTCGAGCGATCCACCATGTCGGGTCGCTATTCGATCGGCCATCTTGTTCTCCTCGAGGAAACGATCGTTAATGGTTTGCCGTTACGTTAATGCTAATGTCTTGTACATTAGTATCATTGGTGTGAATACATGTTGTTTATGTTTTACAATAGATCTAGATTGGATTGTGAAAGTGAACAACCGTAAGACCTTTTTTTAAAAGATTTGTCATTTGATTAATTAAATTAATTGAATTTGAGCATAGTAAAAAATTATGCTTCAGCCAGGTATCAAATGAACAGCTTTATTTTTTAAATTCCGTTCCGTATCACGTTTTCTTAAAAATAATAATATCTGTGCTTGTAGCACGTTTATGGAGATTATATGTTTTATAATAGATCATCCAGATTGGATTGTGAAAGTGAACAAACCTAAGACCTTTTTTTAAAAGATTTGTCATTTGATCGATTAAATTAATTGAACGTGAGCATAGTAAAAAATTATGCTTCAGCCAGGTATCAAATGAACAGTTTTATTTTTTAAATTCCACTCCGTATCATGTTTTCTTAAAAGTAAGAATATTTGTTTTTGTAGCACGTTTATGGAGAAAAGCTTTTAACTTGAAGTTGTGATAAAGCTTATATAACAGATATTTTATAATTTTTAAAGTCGAAGAAGTTAGTAATATTTGAATAACAATATACAAATAATAATGATTGGGTAATAATATTGAAATAAAAATGTTTCTATACTATTATTTGTATGATGATATTTAAGTAATAGTATTTAAATTGTTGTATTCAAATACCATATAATGTTTGAAATATTCTAATAAGAATATTCGAGCAATTATTGTAGTGTATTAGTGAAGTATTGCAATACTAGTATTTGAATAGGAGTATTCGAATAATGATACGACAATATAATTAATCTTAAAATGATATTTGTATCATTATATTCACATAGTAATATTCAAAGAGTAATATTCCAATAATGAAATTCAAATACTAATATTCAAATAGTAATATTGAGATAATAATATTCACATGGCAATATTTAAATGATAATATTCTTATGATAATATTTAAGTACTAATATTCAAAAAAGGGTATTCGTCTAGTAATGATATTCAAGTAGTAATATTCGAATAGTGATATATTGCTAGAATATTCAAATAATAAAATACTGGAGTATTATATTAATCGAATAAATTCTGGCCTAGAAAGTACGCGCGTTACTACATGTTATAGCTTGTCACGATAGTTCGTACCTAGCTTTATGGACTCTATTCGAGAAATTCGAAATCGATAGTCGTCGACCCGTTGGTCTAGTGCCAGATTTATTCGCTCTAGGGAAATTCTTAGCCCGTAATCTTGCCGAGCACGATGCACGCTCTGCTAGAAAATTCTGTACTTTGAGAAATGTAAAATCAATGTTTGATTGAAACACCCCGACCAAGCCAGAGAAGGTTGAAGTGTACGCGTTTGCTGTTCCGCTTCCTGTGCCCGTGGAAATGAAACGTTGGAAATTCGACAGCTACTAATTTCTGGCGTCCTAATTCTCCATAAAGATTCGTAACATTTCAGTTTCCGTAACATTTGATTGCGAGAAAATAATTGTTGTGAATCTTAGGGATCAGAGCGAGCAACTTATTTGAAACGTTCTGACCTTTTGATAATTTTTGTATATAAAATAATTTCTCTGTTTCATTTGCATTAGCGCATTGTGCAAATGGCGACAGTGTCTGATACCGAGCGTTGGTTTGTCAGAGATAAATGCTATGTGCATTAGAACGACTTTTAGAGAAGATTACTCTGCCTGCATCTTTATCAAACTAATTTACCCGCTTATTTATAATAGCTACTAATCTTATTCTTGAGCAATCTTCGCTCGTCGTTTAAAGTGTGCCACGCCAGAATATGCATATTCATGAGCCAAGTTTAAAAACATAGCCATTTGCTTAAATCTCGTTTCAACATGAGATTGCATATATTTTGAAAATGTCTATAGTTTTTGTAAATAATCTCAGTTAAATCGCTGTCGAGCAACACGTTGTAACTTGGATAATTATTTTAAATATACTTCTCTCGATTTTTATAGTTATCGACAAAAATTGGTATTTACACAGAGGCTTACATAAATATACATATACATATGTACCTACATTTCACATTTCAAATTCATCTAATGTGAAATGTTAAGCCTTCTTTTTACAAGTTTAATGCCAAATTTATTCTATGAAAAATAATTTATGTACGAAGGCACAACCATTGCTTTTTTATTAATGTTATCCTGCCTGTCTAATTCAGTTTTATTAGAAGACGCAAAACATTAGATTAAAGAATCTATAATCACTTCAGTACACAGAATCAAAATGAAGTCAAATTATAAAGAAAATCTACAAAAAATAAGCAAGTTATAAAAGTGTAGAAATTGGAAATGAAAGTTTTGACGGAGGGACGTCAATATTTTTTAATCATTATAGTCTATCTTATTTCACGTTAGAAATTATCAATGTGTTTTTATTTTAGTTTAGTTTCTTGACACAGGAATGCAGATTTAATCAAACTGACATGATAACTCTTTTTATGACGAATTATTTTCCCTATGTTTGATTTTTGTATCTTCTGGTTATTTCCTTTTATGATATGAGTGACCTTTTTGTGTACTTATTTCCTTATCTCTATTCTACGTATTCTCCTTTATTCATTTTCTATTTTCAATTTTTATTATTTGTTTATAGTTCAACATAATTGAAAAGAAATTTAAAAGAAATTTACATTTTAGTGTCTTCAATTCCGTAAAAATTTATTTCGAAAAGTATCAATAGCTACTCGAAACGTAAAATAATATACCTACATACTTGTATCGACACTACATATGCCTTTCTATATTAACTAACACGAATGTATATTTTAATTTTGTTATTTACGCGGCTCGTATAAAGTGTGTCACGCGCGAAAGCTCTACAACGTCCTATGCTCTAGATCGTTTCTTCCTTAGAGCCCCTAATGGTTGATGTTCTCAAGAGATTGCGTTAAACAAGGCAGATAAATGGATGACTTTCATTGTGGTAATTTAGCTATCGCGTGCTGTTTTTTTTTTTTTTTTGTACCCTGCCCCTTTTTACGGTGAATCGATTTCGAAATTCAGTTTTGTCATTTTCTACAACGATTTTATAGAGGGGGTGAGTTGACAAATTGATACAAGCATAACGAGGTTTACTTTTCTGTGACCTGACTCGTTAATAAATGAAAGAGTGCCTCAACAGCGAGTAATTGAATTTCCTTTTAAAATTAGAAAAGCTCATTTTTCGATTAATTGAAATTTTTAAAAATATTTGATATATATGTACATATATAAGGACATGTAGTTAAATAATACTTTGCAAGGCACTTCAAATTTCCTAATATGTCTTATATTTCACAGGATACAATTAAGAAATTAATCTTCTTTGGACTCAACTTACTATCTAAGATTATTTTTTAAAGACACAACAGAAATAACGTAACAACTTTGTCTTTTGTTAATTTTTCTCCTGTTTGTTTATTTCTGTTTCTATAAGTTTCTATAACTTTCCGTACCTGTTACAATATTATTACACACTATTAAAAAAATAATTTATGTACGAAGGTATAACCTTTATTTTTTTATTATTGTACTCTGACTGTCTAATTCAGTTTTATTAGTAGATACAAAGCATTAGATTAAAGGGCCTATAATCACTTCAGTAATACACATTGTCATATTTATATCATTTACTTTTAACAGTTATCTATCAATTTTTTATATGTACATGTGTCAGTATCGTTGAAGCAGTTTACACGTCATATAAAAAATGCATAAATATATGACACGTCGATACACTTGTCGATCTAGCTCCCATATTCTTACTCGGTTAATCGTTCACGTGAGCATGTGGTATCTATCTCTTCTTCCGGTGTATAATACAGATTATTATCCATTACAACTCTATTTAATTTTTCCCATAAGCCCAACAAAAACCCCGAAAAAGAATTCTCTCCGCGAGTGTTTGTTTCGCGACGCGACAAAAGCAGCGCGAAGGGTTGACAAACTGAAATAAGTAACCCAAATCCCAACGATCATCCGTAAACATTAAGGACCGTCTCCTCGCATTCGGCTTAAGAATCTCATTTTCCGGATACTTTGCGTCAACGTTAGGGACGGCGATGCAAGCTGTCCCTTAAAACTAGGGGATGCGTTTGCTCTTCACGGTTGGGAGACCTCGCTTACCCTTCATTATCGCGACCGGGGTGGGGTTTTCTCCTCGAAGGGGCCAAGGGGGGCGCGCGGACGGAGGCGCGAAATGCAAAATGGGGCGTTTTATCAAAAGCGAAATTCGCTCCGGAGACTGAAATTTGTCCAACGTAGCGGAAGCCCCGGATTACGTCGGCGTCGGAGACTTCCTTCTCTCGTTCCTTCGCGTCCGTGGCTGTGTCACTCGTTTTCTCACTGTTTCCACGGCTTGGCTCTCCTCTTTCTACTCCTCCTCCTCCTCCTCCTCCTCCTCTCCTCCTGCTCTTCCTTATCTTCGCCTCTTTCCCGAAAAAGGGTAACAAAGTGTTAAAGTTTTAATCCGTGAAGGAGTCGCGTGTACGAGGAGCGAGAAACTGCGTCGGGGAGGGTGGTTTTCGCGGCGAGCTCGTAGGGTGAGCCGGTGGAACAAAAGGATGCCGGTCGTAGGAGAGGAACGGAACAGGAAGGAAAAGAGCACGAAACGACGAAAGGAAGACGCTCGGAAGAGGGAAGAAAGATGCGAACGGGACTCGGGGCGGGGTGGCGTACAAAAGTCTTTGTAATCGCAGTTTTCTACTTTTTCCAGGAGTACAGGGGTGTGCGCGAGGTGAGTCTAGATTCCTCGTGGGTGGGGTAGATTGAGCGACTACGACCACCGTGCCTCAGCCTGCAGCGGCACCACGCTCGGCACGGTCCGGAGAGGGAGACCCTTCTCCGGTAATGGTAAGGGTAGATGGGTTGGTGCAAGGGTGTGCTTGAACAGGGATTAACGGAATTTATCACTTGAATTCCCTGTAAAGGATTAGCAGACATTCCCTTGCTCTCCCCGTAGAGACGCGGAGGGTGCACTGGGTTACCAACGAACTACTTGGGACGATGGCGGCGCCTGCTGGCGCTGTGACCCTCTCTCGCTCCACCCATATGTGTCCGCGCAACCCTTTCATACCTTTATATAAACACTTTCGCGGAATTGTTTTTTCAGAGCAAGATTCAACCCCGCGGGACGTTCCATAGTGTTGCTCGCGCTTCCTTTCCCGTTTGGTTCATCTTTGTGTAGTGTTGCAAACCGTTTGCGCTCTTTGTTTTACCTACTCCACTATCTTTGTTTTACCTACTCCACCTATCTTTGTTTTACCTGGATCCACGGTCGCATGCAACTATGTAGTTTCAGAGTGGTTTGAAACTGATCAGTTGCGCCGTGTGCGATCGGCCTAAAAGTTTGACGATCGGTGTTCATGAAAAACTGTAATAACAGGACGAAATACGCGTCTCATTTTTCTATAAGGGAGTTCTATATTTATATAAAAAAAGAAAGAGAAGAATAAAGGCTTGCATATAAAATAACACTATACAGAGAGAAACGTAACGCTTCTGGCGCCGATGTAATTTGAATTTTAGGCTATGTATTTTAAATAAATGTAGGTACATTTTTTAATTTATTTATTTAATGTCGCGTCAGCTTTTTAGCCATTAGCGACCACATTGCAATACGTTGTTATATTTTGTGTCTTGTTACATTGTATTTCACATACATCACTTGGTTTTCTTCTGTCTAACAATCTTAAACTACCCAAGACTAATTACATACTAAATATTTTTAATTATTTTGATTTTTTCTAGATAAGTTATTATTCCTTTTACATGTTTTCTTTCATTTAAACATTGTTTAATATCTACAGGAAGGTTTAGTTGGGTTCCGATGTTTTCACCAATTGGACATTCCAGCAAAATATGTTTAATGGATAATTCTGAATAAATGTAGGTACAATAAACGAAAGTAATGTATTAAGTTACGTTTCAGTAGGAAACATTTTAGACTTTGGCAAAAATCGTTAGTTTAAAATCATGTGTGTATGTGCCCTATGTTTACCAGACTGGACAATAACACCGGTTATTTCAAATGTCAATGGTAACAGGCGTTCGTATTTAAAATCAAGGCAGTCTAAACATGCGCTAATATTAAGACTTTTATTTACTGCTGTCAGAATATTAATTGAATTTGTTTCATTCACTACACTATGTACTGTTTTTTTTTATGATCTATATTATTTATTTTAAAGAATTTTTTTATTAAATTGGAATTAGCGGACACTGATGGACAATCACGATCGGGAAATGATATTATTGTTTACTTTCTTCATAAATGAATATCATCTGCGTTTATAAATTTATAAAATAAATAAAATTACAAATTTATAAATGATTTTTAAAAATTGTCTTCTTTTAAGTAACGCATTCTGAAACGTTTATCGACAAACTGATTGATTAATGATCACATGAATCTTAATAAATCTGATAACAAGCAAATTTGTAGAGTATTCTGTAGTAGATAAACAGATGAAGATGAAGATGATTCATGAATTCTTTTCTGTCACCACCATAATTACTGGTCTGTTTGATTGTATTATACGTCAAGGGAATAATTTTGAACATTTCCTGTAACTATAATGAACCAAATAAGCCTTCCATGTTAAATTTGTTTCACTCCACATTTCCAGATTTTAGATCGTTCGAAGATCATATCGTGTTAGATTGTTCAACTCGTTTTGATGTCATCTGTAATATTGCAATGGTTGAAGTTGAAAGTGTGCAGTTCCGTTTAAAACTGTTAGGGCAGGGTAATATACAACAACACGTGCACTAAATTAGTTTAGAAGAATATATATTTGCAACGTAAATCTAACTAAACATCTTTACACAGAAGCTTACTAAACGATACGATCAAACCATACGCAATGCATTGGACGACATCACAGATGGCGCTCAGAATTGTATCGGTCCAACAAAAACAAAATAAAACGCTAATGTCCTTGGTAAATGAAGAATAAATGAGTTCAAGTAAAAATAAAGAAAAGAAAAGAAATGACTGTTTGTCCCACGAAATTACCTTAATTTCATTCGTAACATTTTTCTTTTCACTGTGAATAAAAATCAGACTCTCCATCAGGTTACACTCAAAGTCATGATTTATGCGACGAACATAGTAACGTATGGAAATATTACGCTATATCGTATACCTAGCTGATCCTCTAGCGCAATTCTGAAAAGCGAGTATTTACCACCGATTGAATTTCCTCGGGACAACCCTCCTGGTCGATTCGCTTGAACTTTACGAGCTTCCAATTGTCCGATAGAATCCCGTCACAGTGTCGAGCGACCACTGCTGAACGAAGGGTTACTGAGATTTTTCTTTACGATCCAGGAATTAGAGACGACGAATCGTTGCAATTTCGTTCGCAACGACCCCACCATTTTTCGAACCCTATTCCTCTTTTTTTTCTGTATGCCCGATCTAAGAAGCTCCCCCGGTTTGCCGTTATTACACACTCCATCTAATTTTTCTGAAGCTCCCGGAGGCTTCGAGGATTAAAAGATTAAAGTCGTAGTTGAAGCTTATTAATCGACGCGAGAGTTTAAAGCGATTTAAAACGGACTAACCATAAAATTACATAAGTTGGCTATGAATTACGGGAAAACGGACAAGTTTGTGTTATTTGGTTCCTACTTCGAAAATCTCTGACAGATAAGAGAGATTATAATTATTCTAATAATCTTTGATAATCTAATTCGGTATTTTAATGGTTTTTACTCTTTCCTTTTGAGATTTTCTTTGAACTATGAGTCAATCAACCCTTTGCTGTCGTATGAAATTTATTAATTCTTTTGTGAACTTTAGATATATTTATATTGTTTACACAATAATACGTTTCAATTTTATGTTTTTATGTAAAAATTATATTTTATAATTCGCCATCATGTGGTATCTTTCGGTAACTTTCTTTTTGCCATTTTGGTTGATCGGAAGTTGTAATTAAGTATCTTTATAATTACGACATTTAAATGAGCAAATTTATATTTATAAAATTATTTTAATGTCAAGATTCTAATTTAACGCGAATGTTTTTGAATCTACGTAATTCTAGAATGAAATTTTCAATATTTTTAATCCTTGAAATATTTTATGCCTTGAATTCAACTTCAAATAATAAAAATACAGAAAAAGTGTAAAATGATATATGGATGAACACAATATGGATATGTATTAATTTTCTTACGAACGAATTATTGAATCTTTATTATACTTATTATAAATATTAATCAACGACCCTTAAACAAGATATTACACAATTTTTATTTTATACATGTTCTTATTTTTAATATACTCTACAAAAAGAAATAAAATACAGTGCACGGAATCTTTTTGAAGCCACTGTATTTTTGTTATTTGAATTAAAAATTCACCTATCAGACAAGTAAATTATATTGATTGAAACAAATAAACATTGAAAACTTTCATTCTAAAGGTATATAGGATATTTACCTGAAGAGGTCAGAAATGATTGCAATATCGTACTATACAGTAACATAACATTCTATGTATATAGAAATACATTTGAAATTGAATTAGACTCTCAACGAACAAACACAAAAAAGACCCTCGCATCTGATATTACAGCGACAAAAAGTGAAAGCTAATTTGTTAACTATACGGCTGCTTTCTCGCAAGCCACATTTTTCTATTTTATATCAGCATCGGCCTCGTACTTTCGAACTGCTTACTTATACGGACGTTTTGATGGATGTTCACTTTTCCAGCAATTTGGTTTCATAACATTTCAGAACGAAAATACCTGTGGGGGGTAAATATCGGGAGCCGGGCTCTTTCCCCCGGTCCTTCTTTATTTCTCCCTCTAACTCTATCCCGTATCAATCGACGACACTCACACCAGGGCCGTGCCAAAGTAAACCGTGGACCGATCTTCGTGTATTCTATCCATCCCCCTGACGTAAACGTAAACACGGATATATTCAGCAACCGGCTATCCAAGCAGGGGTCGAGGCGCAACGTGCCCGGGGTAATATATCAATGGCTAATAAAATATGAAGGGCCCCCTTTTTCCGTGTGCGTTGCGAATCATCACCGTTCTCTTTGTTGCCGTGTCGGGAAAATCGAGAGTAGAAAATATGATGGGCGACAGGTGCGAGAAACAACAGTTTCCTGATACTCGAGGAAGATACTCGAGGCAATGGTAATGTTTGCGAGAATAGGGGCAGTCGCGGTTCGGATATCTTAGGATAGGAAACTGTTTGCCAACTGTTTGAATTGCCATTGTTAATGGAACTTAACAATACGGTCAAATATATTTTGAAATTGTAGGACACTCTTTACTGGTAAAAGGAATATAATGGAACCCAGGCACTGGGAATACAGAACAATTCGACAATTTATTTAATGAAAATTGATTTCAAGATCATGACAAATTAAAACAGAATGATCGCGCTTATATAGTATAAGAGAAAACGTGTCTTGTGGTGGCCACCCTTCATACAATTTGTGGAATTTTAATATTTTTACGATAAAATGCGAACCGGACTTATCACCCCACCTAATACATACAAACAGACAGGGCGAGTTAACAAAAGCATATTGTTGGAATATTTACTACAATTCAACCTTTTATTTTATTATCAAAATAAATGTACTGAGAATATATGTGTAATGTATGTATCTGTCATTGTAGAATAAGAAAAAAAGTGCCACTGAAGACGTCGTTTTACAGTTTCCTAGAGCCTAAACAGATGTGTGAAAACTGCAGTGTGTACAGCTAGAAATTCTTCCTAGCTTTTATTTTTAATCTTTATCTTTCTTTATCCTATCGAAAAAGTGGGAAAGAGTGTGAAGAAAAGATTCGGGGCTATAATAGTAAAGAATCGACAAAACCGTGAAAATAAACTTTTAATGTCGTTTCTTTGTTTTTCAGGTAGGATAGGGTAGTTACAATATAAAAATGTACAAATGTAAATTTACGTTAGAATAAATAAATCTTTGTTTTTCAGAGCAACACTAGTTTAGGTTATTTTGTCGGTTCCTATTAATAAGGATAAATTGTCTTACACATATAATAAAAATTATTTTTCACGACTTTTTCATTGGCCCCGTAGCATCGATTCGCGCGCGAATTCACCGTGTAATCAAAAGGTGAGCTGCGAAACGCGTCGACTACAAATTTCGCCTTTCTTCCATGCTTCTCTTTACACACACGCACGCTACTACCACAATGCCGGAATATTTCTGTCTCGTGCGTTTGCACGAAGGCTTCTTCGGAGGATGCAATCCCCGTACATAGGTGTGTTGGGGGTGGTTGCGAGAGGGGTACGGCGGAAGTAGCGGCGCATCGTGCGCGGCACGGCAATTCAGACTCGAAAGCTTCCAAACATCTTCAATATAAGTTAGGCAACTGTACTTAGGTTACCTTCGTAACCAGGACCGCATACGAAACAGTCCGCGAATAGTTGGAAGGCATTCCCTTATTGCGAATATCAAGTAACTTCCGGCCTTCCGTAACCCTCCCCCTGCTCACCTTGCCCTCCTTCCTCTATCGTCGCGCCTTAAATCAACTCTGAAATTAGGTAGACGATAACGAGGCTGCACGATACCAGACGCGCGAGCTCCGGAAACCAGGTCGAAGACGCGCCTCGTCTGTCGATCGAATATCTCACCGGAATTCCGACGTAGTCGAATTTAATTTTGCGCCTTGAACTCGTTTCCGGGGGTAGCTTTCAGTCCCAGTCACGTTTAACAGTCTTAACTACGAGGGCGGATCAAGGATAAACGAGATTTTATTTTTACAATACTTTCATTCAGTGTAATAAAATATCCAAGCACGTATCACTTTTCAACATAATCTCCCGCTTTCGAAATGCATTTTTCCCAGCGGATTGGAAGGTTTTTAATCCCAGTATCGTAAAACGAAGAGTGCTGCGTTAGGAGCCAATTGCGCACAAAGGCCTCCACCGCCGAATCGTCTAGGAACCGTTGTTCTCCTAGTGCTTCTTTAAGTGGTCTAAAGAGATGGAAATCGCAGGGCGATAGGTCAGGACTATAGGGAGGATGGTCAAGTGGAGTCCAACTCATTTCCTCTAATGTTTTGGAAGTTAGCTGCAGTATGGGGCCGAGCGTTGTCGTGGAAGAGAATGACGTCTCGAATCGGTTGGTCACGTCTTTTGGAACGATAAGCAACCTTTACCTTCCTTAAAAGCTCACAGCTCCCATAACTTATTCCAATTTGCGCTGTAATTTCAGAAAGTGTCAGACGTCGATCGCTTGCAAGAAGGATTCGAATCGTGCGAATGTTCTCCTCCGTAATGCTGCTTCGAGGACGGCGATCATGTTCCACATTTTCAACTTGTTTACGTCCTTCCTTGAATTTCTTATGCCAGGCAAACACGCGAGCTCTTGATAGTGTTTGATCCCCAAACTGTACCATCAATCTTTGTAAAATTTCAACTGGTTTGACACCTTCATGGGTAAGAAATTTAATAATTATGCGTTACGCAACTGAGACGTGGACTTGTTGCTCTGACATTGTGAATGTTACTGTCAAACTTGTATGAACTCAATAATGCAATGCTCTTCCCACTCCTGACATCTTAAACAATACACTGTAGAAGCGGTCACCCGCTCCCTTTAAGTTTACGCGATCAGAAACAAAAGTCTTGTTTATATTTGATCGATCCTCGTATTTTCGTGTCGTGCCAACTATGCACCTCGCTTGTTTCGTCGTGGATATCGATACCAAGGGCGATTTAACGGGGTAAGGTACTCCACAGGGGTTACAAAAGCTAGTATTAGGTCAAATCTTAAAGAGGGAGTCTAGTCCAGCTAATGTATTTTTTTAATGGATATAATTTCCAGATATAAGTAATTTTTGTTATTGAAACTCTTTTTTTACATATAAAGGGACGTTCAAAGAAGAACATTTGACAGTGTAGATTTAATTTGAATGTATACATATATAGATATATATAGTAGTCGCAAGGAAAGGATTCCGTCAAAACAATTTTTAAGGACTATATTTTCTGAGAGAAGAGATATGACGACTTTTTCCATTGAAAAAAGGAATTTCGCCGTTTTACAGTGGCTGTTTTAATAATTTTGTTCTATTTTCTCTTTTCACGATCAGACTTCTCAATATACTAGCAGTTTCTAATATATCAAATTTGTTTGCAAAAAGGAAGGTTAACTGACAAAATTAAAAAGTATAAACACAATAAAACACGAAAACAATCAAAGAAATTAACGTAAATTTTTTCAAGTTTAAACAAACGCAAAAACTTTTTGTCTTGAAATGATAATTAATGGACATTATCTAATTACTTTTATCGCAACGCACGCGTTGTTCTCAATTGATTTTTCTCACGACTCTATTCCTTCGAATTTTGAGTTTATAATAATAATTTTTAATAGCCACACGACACCCGATCCCATCGAAACACAGCTTTAATGATGTTTCATGCGACGAGTTCATTAAGTTTGATGCCGAAACCACCTCATTACCAACGAATCCATTTAATCATCGTAATACCATACCGTGATACATAACTATAATCACTCTGAACAGCGATATCCGTGTACGTTACGTTCAATCTCATATCCATCGCGAATATATTCTATCCTTGTGTTGGGACCATTTCAAATCCTGTGAAGAACTTCCTGGAACATTGAGCCACAATGATATCGATGTTTCGAACCGATGCGACGAATTTGGCCAGTTTAATGCTCGTTTCAATTAGCGTAACGAAGCCCGCTCTGTTGTTAATTGTATAATCCCAAATGCCAGCACTCAGGTAACCGCAGTTTTGTAATTAAATAAATGTCGGCAAAACTCGACATCAATTTTGTTTCAAGATTTAAGTTGGAAACTCGTTTAATTATGGCTTTACACTGAAGTAACATTTAAGCCTATCTTTGCCAGGTATTTTACAAATTATATTAATTTAGAGATATTGTTAACTCTCGTACAGTTCCACGCTTAGCATTCGTCTTAGCCATTGCTGATATAATAATGCGATGTTTTTTTCTTAAATTTGCATGCTTCTTTTTGGGATATTAACAACTACATTTTGGTAATGGTTACGTTGAGTACAGTATTTGTATACATGTATACGTAGGGATACGAGTCAAAGGGTAAATCTCAAGTTAGATGAAATTTATAATCCTTAGAAATTCATTTGAATTAATAATTGATACACAGCTAGTCTATGCCAAAACTTGTAGTATTGTATTATTGGATTGTATAACCTAAGATACTGTTAGGAATGTAATGCAATCTATGTATATTCTAATATTTGTAATATGATGTGATCATGCTCTACAATTTTGTCTTGTGTTATTATAAATACCAATACGTTTCCAAATCGAGAACTATTTCATTCATTTTTTCTGCAATTAATTCACTCTTTTTTCCTAAATTATATTACTGATATTAATTAACCCTAAGACTTTCTTT
>NC_071980.1:13696862-13728942 GCF_026283585.1 Hylaeus volcanicus
TTTCCTAAATTATATTACTGATATTAATTAACCCTAAGACTTTCTTTTTCCATTTGACTAGTACTGTCCGAATGAAAGTTGTTAATAAAAAAAACTGTTTAATTTATTTTTTCTGCAATTAATTCATTGTGTTTTCCTAAATTATATTACTAATATTAATTAATCCTAAGACTTTCTTTCTCCATTTGACTAGTACTATCTCAATGAAAGTTGTGAATAAAAAACTTTCCTCCTTAGCTCCCTTGTATAAATTATGAAATAACTGCTTGTGCGCTAATTTTAACCGAGTTGCGATTGATTACTCGCGAAAGATTGAACTTTTGGTACAAATATTTCAATTTTTCAAACGTATTCGTCGTACCCGCGTTATATTTTAGGAAATATTACTTCTAGCACGTTACTTCTGGTGATGAAAATGGAGCAGGAACAGAAAGGGCAAACATTTTCATGCATGACATAAAAATTACTTGCACCGTTTCCTTCGAAAAGGTGAATTCATTTACCATGAATTTTTTTCAACGAACGTTCAAACGTTTATTTCTCCTTACGTTTTGTATTCCAACATCTGCACAATTCTTTGTACATGCTCTAGATTTTTTTGCAGTATATTGCGCATTCGTGTTAGACAAATTGTGGTACTGCACTTCTTCAAGACTATTGTAAATAATGATGCAATTGTTTCTAATGTGGCTATCAATTCTTTTGAAATTTCTCCAATAAAATCAGTGCAAATATTATAAAACGGTATGAAACAAAATTCACTGATCTTAGGTATTTTGCATTTAAAAAAACATATTACTGCAATAGTATCTAATATTTTGTTTATTCGAATAACACAATTATTTATAAGCGGTCTATCGCTTGTTTTGTATTACAAATATTATAATTTAAATTAAGATTTAGTTCATTTAGATAGATTTGAACGTTCATTAAGAATACATACATTAAGAATACTTTCTTCATTAACCTTCTGAGAGATATTGATACATATCTGTACGATTGCTTTTAAAATTAATAAAACTAAGACAGCATATTTGTACGTTAAAATCGATTAACAGATAAAAATTACTTTCATTTGTATGTATTCAATTAGAGCAAAAAAATTACAATTGTTACATAACATTAAAAAGCATAACTTTAGAAATTAAAAATTTAGTCACATTGATGTAGAATATAAAGGTGAAATATCCTCATCTATTTTTAAATTGAATAATGTGCTTTACGTACGACTGGAAGCAATCAGAATTACTATCAACGTGTAGTTATAATTTTGAAAACTATTTATTTTATGCAAATTAAACATCTATCAGTAATTCTACGATATCAAATATACAGCATTCTTTTCATACCAGGAATTTACATTATCTTCTATCATATAAGAAATTATGTAATTATTCAGTTCATGTTTCAAATATAAGAGCCACTAGAATTCTTACAAACATTACGATGAGTTATAATAAATCTCCTGAACGACATTGTAGTCTCTTATAAACAAAAATCTTTTTCATTTGAAGGTAATGATAACGGCATTATTTTCATTATTTACGAGTTCCTCATCTCTTCATTCTAATAATTTAAACATTATTGGAGTGTAAATTTTAAACAAGTACAATTGAATTATTTTGGAAACAGCAGAATGAATTATTGAAATGTGACCATAACACGTACTCGAATTCCTTTACCGAATTCTTGCTATTTATACAATTGTATAATTGTATCCCCGTTCAAAGAAACAATTTTGCTACTTAAATTATGGAAGCTTCATTTGATTGTTTATTCATCAAATACATTAAAATCAAACCGAATGCAAAGTAATAAATAATACTAAATTATAGATTTAACGTAAATTCTCGTTGAATACGATATTATTCAGTTTCAACAGCCCCCGTTTATTAATTACTATTCAGATTCAATCCAGACAATGCATATTTCACCAGCGAAACATGCTACAAACAACTATTGCATGGGATTGTAAACACGCGCGTGTAAAATCGTAACGACTGTTGGTTGCGGGGCGAAATTGGGTTAGCAAGCAGTTTCTATACGGTCGAGAGTAAATACTGTAAATAGCGAAATCACTTTTATAAATTGAAAGATGACAGCATAACGGCGTAATCGCATTCAATTTACGATGAACAGAAATATTTTCGCAAATCTTTAAAATGCTGGCGATTCAATATCGTAAAATGAAACTGTTTTTCAATAATCCAGTGTTTTCTCATAGCACACGTGTTTATTTTCCATATCTGGACATAAATATTTATTTCATGCGTGTAAATTCATACTATTTATTGTACAAATCTATTGAAAATTTTGCTGTGTTTATTGCACGTAAAAGTAGTTGTAATATTATCGATGGCTGGGCTTGTATTAATTGAAATATAATTTTTAGTCATTCAATATTAATAGTAACTGAAATGGAAGCGTCACTAATTTGTAATTTCTCATCTGATTTTTGTTCAGTATTGCTTTCATTCTTTTTAAGCGGGACGTTTTAGGTTTCGACATCTATCAAATCTGGAACGATTCCAATGTTTTTCCTACTAATAGTACTACTCAAGAAGAGCATAAAAATATTTTTGTACGAACTTTATAGAATTTATTTATTGATTTAGATTAACGTTAAAATAGCTCCTGTTGATATCGAGTTTGTTCGAAACATAAATTCAAATAGTTTATCAAAATATATGAATGTGATTAGTAGTGATTAGTAGTAGTAGAATGTGAACGTGTAAAGTAGAATAAACCGTCCAACAATAAGTAAAAAAGTAAAGAAAATGGCGCCCATTGAAACTCCAGTAACAAAATATTTTCTTTTTGTCGAACATTTTGCGTTAAAAAAGATATGAAATTTTCAATTTTTAAAGATGACCGTGTGTGATATGATAGCCACTGGTGGTCAGAGTAACATATTTATATTTCAGAAAGATCGATTCAATAAAATTGTTTTTTTATTTTGACAGACAGATGAGAAGATAATATTTCGACAAAAACGCGTTTAAATCTTTCATGATACGTAGTTACACAGTCGACATAGCTCCACGGAAAATTCTACGTACTTGTTAAGTTTACAAATTTTGTCATAAAATTTATAAAGAACATTTTTTTTTAAAACCTATGTCTTTCAGGAAATGGAAAAAAGAGAAGTTGATTTTTCAAATCGTTACATGTGTTTCTCTACATGTTACATGTGTTTGATTTCACTATAACATCTGTTACTTCATCTCGAATAACTTCCTTAAATTTGAACAGTGCATTTTTGAGTCTATTAGTTTCAAAAAAATTAGAAACAAATTGTTTTTTTTTAAGTATTAAAAGACCAAACACAAGGTTCAATCAACATTACTTGAAAAATGAAAACCGTAGTTTGCAGTATTGTATCGCGTCGCCGATCGAAAAGCAATTACACGAGGAAGTGAATCGAATAACCGTTTCCATAAGTCAGCGACGAAACGGCGAAACGGCGAAACGGGATTCGAGGGAAGGGGTGAATGTTTTTTAATAATCAACGTGAAACAAATGTCGCGTCGGTCCACGCCATCTGGAACTCGTGTTTCCACAGACGACGCGCGGAGACAAAGTTTTCGGGGCCCACAATGCTGCAAGCTGTTCGCAATGCCGGTGGTTTCGTGGATAATTATAATAGTTCACACTGTACCGAGGCATCCAGGCGTTGCGAGCCACAGTGGCTGCACTCCCTGTCTTTCCTTTCCTCTCCTTTCGACTTGATCCAATGCACAGAGCGAGTTTCGACGCTTGGAACCTAAAATCTCTCTGTTGCTTTTAATCCTCGTGACAGAAAGCTTTTTTTTTTTTAATTACTTTGTTTAAGGTCACATCAAATACATGGTTATTAGTGACCACGTTAATATCTACAATTCAAATTACAATTTATTCATTATTTCATGTATCGTTAATATATCTACTAGTTTGAGAAATTCGTTTCTATTGTTGAGAATCGTCTGCGTATTATTTAAAAGTTTGAATTCTACTCGATCTTGCTGCATTCCTTGACATTCTTCAATTAAATGTTTAACTTTGAAAGTGACTGTGATTTCGTTATTTTGTAACAATGGGTTAGATTTGTGTGGCCAATTCTCAATCTTGTTATCGCCACTTGTAATCTTCTATTTGGTAGGGTCAGAGTTGTATTGTTGGTTGATTTTCGGATTTGGTGTAAATTTGTTGGTGGCATGTTGCTCCATTCCTAATTCCATATTTCTTTTGCTGCTTTTTTTAATTGAATTTTTTGTTTCATTCAGTGTGAAGTGCACTACATCTGTAGGCCCTTAAATTTTTTTCAGATGGAGCAGTGCATATGCAATTAACAATTACATCATTTCTTTAAATAGTAATGCATATTTTTTTTTTACACAGATCGATTCTTCCGTTCATTCTACGTAAAAAATGATTAGGATACCATGGCAAAATAATTATTAGTTCTCGAGATATTTTCAAAAAATGTTTTTATTGAAGAAGATTCCTTTGATTCGATGTGTTTACATTTTAAACGTTGATAGATATTTCTCAATGTGAAATTTTCGAAACCTAAAAAATGATGCTTTTGTTAGATAATATAGTATAAGTAGTGTAAGATCAAATGTGTATTGAAATTGATTATTTTAGATCTTCCTTTAGATGACTAAATTTATATTTTGTGTTTTAATAAATAATTCTCGGTACTAATTCGACAGATTCCCAACGGTATACGATTTTTAAATCCGGAATTTCAACATTCGTGACTCGCTATACATACCACCACAGGACGATAGACCTTTTACAACATCACATAATAAAACCACCACACATTTCGTAGAAAAGACTCCCATAAAATTCTTAAAAACGTCATCTTGAAAAGCTCCTGAGCTCCATCCCGCACACGAAAAGCGTAGCAAACTTGATTTCATCGCGGAGAGGCTCTCGAAGAGTCTCCGGAGGATTTTTTTTCCCCACCGTACCGCGAAGAATTAAGATGTGTTCGGTAACATAATTACAAAAGTTTTACCGTCGGCCCGACGTAATAACGTTCCTCGTTCCGTTCTGCCGGGAGTAATCGGATTAGCATAAATAAGCTGTTACCGATTGCTGGGTTCACAGTTACCGCGCGCCGTGCACCCATATACACGGTCCAATAAAATCGTTATTGTTGATTCGGTTATCCGCGTTCTCGCCGAAGGGAAAACTATAATATTCCGGGGCTTATCTCGCAGATACACGGGAGTTGCACACGCCTGGACCGAGTCAAGAATATTAAATGGAGCGTAGAGCAGCGTCGAGAATCTCAAATAAATTTTGCGGCGAGTTTATCGTCTGTGAAAATATACCTTCGATTCCTCTCAATTTCACGAATTCTCCCCGGAGATCCTCTCGTTTCTCCCCTGACACTCCTCACCCCCTCCCACCCGCCGTTTTTTTTATTCTTCACCGAATGAACTTTCTTTGTTACGTGGAGCGGATGCACCGCGATTCGCCGATAGCCTCGTCCTTCTTTTACGCGTTTTTTCGCTCGAATTGCACGAGCGACGGGAACAGCCAGCGTTCGCTCATTTGTCGTGTCCATTACGTACAGTAACAGACAAAAGATTAAGACGGGAACGGGGAAAAAGAAAGAGAATATATTCGGTTTTGTGTGTGTTCCATTGCACTACCGAAAGAAAAACGTTTTGCGCTTTATCACTCATACAAGAATAAACCTATAAACCTATGGCTTTTTTTGTCGCTAATAACCCAATCAGTGGTTGGTGCGACGTTAAATAACGGATTTAAAAAAAAAACAAGAATTCTCGTGGACGTTATTCAGAGCAATCATAGTTTTTAACGATTGAGAAGACAAATACAAAAAGAATCAGAATTGTTTTTTATTATTTTGAAATTTTTGATTTAAAACAAAATTCTTTTTGTCATTATATTTGCCTCGAGGAACAGTGTAACCTTTGTTTACAGTGTTTTTTTTATAAAATTGTTAACAACAAAAGTATTTAAATATTTATATTGAAATGGTCCAAAGTGCAACAGTGGAATGATTCCAGAAATAAAATACTTAATATTTTTAGATATTACTCGTGTTTTTTGTCAGAATTTTCGTGATTGGCGGCACTTCGGACCTTCTACAAAATCTATGGAAATGTTTTAGGGAAGAAGAAGAAGAAGAAAGGGAAATCCACTCCCTTGTTGAGGAAGTTCGTAATGTCCAATTCTAGAACACGAAATCGGACGGACACTTTTTTACTGAAAAAATGTATACACCTTCGGGACATAACATTCCAATTTTTAAGCGATTTTATCAAACATGGTCTACAATTAATAACTTAAATTTCTTCTTCATACCTTCTACAAAAATTGTCCCAAAAATTACGATAAAAACCATTCTTAATAATTCTTTAATTTTAGAACAGAGTTTTAAATACGTAGCTCAAATTTACCAACTTGTTACTTTCGGTATTAACCCTTTGCATTTGGATATCCCCTATGAGAAGACATCGTAAGCGCTCGGTTAATTTTTATTTCGTCAGTTTTTTCTTTCATTTGTGTATTCAACTTCACACTTGTGTTCATTACTCAATTCATTACACAAGTTCATTATTCATTGTCCATTATTAATATTTCAATACAAAAATTTTCAACAATTTCAAAAAGAATAAATTTATGCTAGGACAAATTAAAAAAAAAAGAAAATGCATGTTTTCTTGAAATATTCTTATTGAAGTAGCTCGAGAAAGCAAATCAAAATGTGATGTATATAGAGAGGTTTAGAGAAAAATATATTACGTCGTTACGTCGAAAGAGTATGAAGTAAAGAATTTCCAATAAGAGACTTTATGGTTTTGTTTTTAATAATAAAATATGCCTGTCAACGAGGCGTAGTGAACACTTTCAATTATGTTTAATTACAATCATGTATACTTCATTTAAAATATATTAATTGAACATATTCAATATATATTATTAGGTTGTCCCAAAAGTTTTTTTCCTTTTGTTAATAATTAATAGATACACAATATTTTATGTTTTATGTTATATTACAAATTTGTGTACAATTCATTTCGCTCCATTACTGTTACAGCATCAATGTCTAAAAAATTAGATTGTTTATTTATATAAACACTGCCACAGAAAATAATTGAATGCAACTCACGAAAGAAACTTTTGGGACAACCTAATACAATATACATATATAATACATCATAGGATACATTGAATATACATATTAAAAAACAAAATTCTAAAGCCTCTTTTGAACGATCGTTTATGTTCGCAGTGGTGTCAACGCTTCAAGTAAGCTATAAGAATTTATAATCAAGTCTAATAATACCAAAAAAGACACGTTTTCAAAATCAAACAATTTAATGTAATGCCATTCTTATTCGCACATTTGCAACGAAATGACGCAAGGTACAAAGGCTTAAAATTATACATTTCTGGTGTTTTCACTTTATTATTAGATGAATACACCTGATCCTTTCTCTAGAGGCGGAGTCATGACAAGATCTCCGGTGCACTTGTCTTTGTGATTTGGATAACGATGAAAGGGCTGGTTCGAAATCTCCATCTCCTGTATCAGTGGCGACTCCATATCACAGGGCATAGTCAGCCTCGTCGTGGGAGTTGTGGCTTGGTGCATCCGCGGTTGTGCACTGTCCTACAGAAACAGTTGAGGTTTGGGGAAACCTGGCGTCAAACGGTATGACAAAGCTGGCACGCCTTGTACAGTATTGGTCAAGGAGCGCAGCTGATCAAGACTTATCTGAATCACGTGCTTGCGGTGATAGCGCGTGTGGAACCCTCTGGCTAGATCAGTGTTCTTCGAGACTTGCTTCTGAAGCTCTGGATTACGATGAACATAATATACCATCTAGTAGACTAGGTGAGAACAATGAATGCATACGATACAGAATCCTTAAACAAGCAACACTTCGACGTTTTTTCAGGTCAGTATCGATGATAAAATGTGATGAAATTAGAAACTTGTGAAAGAAGACCCAAGAGAATGCTTCAAGATATAGCATACTTTGAAAAACTGTAAATTGTGAAAGACTTACTTCGTTTATATTAAGAATATAAGAGATGTAAACTTTCATTTTTCTTAAAAAGGTAAATGTTTTTCTCAACTTTTTTCGATTTAACTGGCTCGATAAAAAATGGAGCTGCCTCCTTAATGCAACACACTCAATTGTCAATGTAGAGGAACTTCACAATATGTTATCTGACTATAATATAAAATAAAACTCAAGCGTCGAACTTGTATCGTATCTCGCTAAATAAAACGGAAAGTTTAAAACGTATGCAATTGTTTCAACTAATGAAACTTTCGCTATGATATTTATGAAGAGATGTTGAACCATTTATCGTGTTTCATAAAATTATTTTAAGACAATCGTATAAAAATCTTAATGACATATATGAACTGTTTATTTTGAAAGTGGTGCAAGTCCATGTTCTCTTGTTTCGAGAAACATAAAGGTTAAAATATATGTTAATTAAAAAATTTAGGCAAATTATATGAAGTCTGGTTATACGGACTAGTTATACATAAAAAATTTACATTAAATTAAGCATGAATTACGTGATATCTCATTTCTTTCAAAAATGGACTTGCACCACTTTCAAAATAAATGGTCCATATGTGCGTCATCCGAAGCCAATGTGTTAAAAATCGCAGTATAAGACAATGAAAAAACCAGTAAAATTGATGCAATCTACCCCGACAAACTCCGTCGAACTGGAATCATCGATTCGTCCCCCGAAAAAAATCCGCGGCTGCGTCGAAGCGGAGTCAGCAAACGCATGGCACGGTTTTTCGTCGATGGAAAAGAGGTAGCGTTCCGATGAAAGCGGATTTCGAATCGCGGAGAGGAAGGAAAGGCGGAGGATGCCGGAAGTGGCGCAGCCGAGAATTCGTCGATCCCATCGGAAGCTTGTTCCTTCCATTTATCTCCTTCAAGAATTTTTTTTTTCTGGCATCGAAGCGGCCCGTCGAGAAGTTGCCGGGGACCAGAGAGCACGCGGATCCGAGCAGAAACTGTTTTGCTGTCGGCCGATTCATACGCATGGCGGATCTGCGGCCAGCACAATACTTCCTCCTGCTTCCTTTTTGCGGAAAACTTGTTCGCGATCGTTGTTGCGCCAGCTTCTGGACAACATGAGCGTCGGGTGGCCCTGCGCGAAGCGTCGCCGTCTTCCAACCCCCGTCGAATGTCGCCCGAGCGAGAGGACGCGTGCGAGTTTTCTGTTTTGCCGGAACTACTTTTCCGGAAGAGCTTCTTGTCTCATTTTTCCCCCGACTCCGCGTTCGTCCTCGCTTTTTCCCGCCCACCCGTTCGCCCCGTTCTGGCGTCTCCTCTCTTCGGGTACACCGGCGACTTCAGGAAAGTTGTCCAATTCCGGGCCGCGAGTATGACACGAGTGTATCCGCCGAACGTCCCACGAAAGAGCACGGGAATGCTTTTTGCCTCTACCTTTTCGTCGCCGTCTTCCTCTGCATTCTCCTCTCCCTCCTCTTCCCTACGTTTCTTGTGCTACTTCTTCTACTTCTTCGCCGACTGACTCCTCGCCCGAGCTTTTTTCTCCGTATTTCAAATGCGAGCCGCGTCGTCGTTGACGCGAGAAACTCGGCGAAACCGCGTGACGCTTCCAGCTAGAAAGCAAGTCGTGTAAAGTTACATTCTGAGATTCGTATGTATAGAAACGAACGCGGAGGAGGGATTGGCCAACGATATTTATTCGACGGAAAATTTAATACGACGTAATTTTGCTGACATAGTGACAAAAATAAAACGTGTCAATTTTATGGGAAATTTTAAAAGGAATATTGGAATTATTCAGTGCCAGATTTAATGCGTTATGCGTTTGGTGAAATAGTGACAAAATTAAGATGTCAATTTTATGGGAAATTTAAACGAAAATATTGCAATTATTCAGTGCCAGATTTAATACGCCATGATTTTGCTGACAGTGACAAAACTAAAAATATGTCCAATTTATAGGAAATTTAAAAGAAAATATTAGAATTTTTCAGTGCCTAGATTTTGAGCTATCTTATAAGTTTTTAAGTTCTTGTTTTTCCTGTGGTCCAAATGAGACTTCTTTACGAATTAATATTAACGCTAGGTTTACGGAGGTTCATGTTTCTTTTTAACGTTTACTTTCTGAGATCTTTTTGATGTTGATACAGTCAGGGATAAAAAATAGGACACCCTACTAATTTCTAAATTTTTATTTAGTAGGTAAAATCAACGAAATTTATCGTAAAGATAACATTTCATACTGTTCGATATGGTTTTATCTGAAAAAGTGTAAATATTGAAGAATGGTGTAACAAAATATTTGGGACGTATGTTTAAAAAATGGAATCTACGAAATGAATTTACCAGTTTTATTTAATAATCAGTTTTTTTTAGGGCTAATTTTATTCTTTATTGCGGAAATCATCCGTTTTAGTAATGATTTATATAATTTTTAAATCTTTTTTTAATCCATCGACAGTTTAAAAGACGAATTTACATTACTTTCACAATGAACGGGTCATATGAAACGTTTAGATTCAAGGTGCACAGCTGGCTGTTCGCCAAATGACATAATAGGGCCGGAAACCTGATTTGAATAATCCTGAAAACTCGGTTAACTCTAGCACGAATGAGGCTGGAATACTGAATATCCCTATCTTGGAACGATATCGCACACAATTACTAAACTGTTTATGGTAATACTGAAATGACTATTATCTTAGATACAGATCTTTTAAAAAAGAGATCTGTTAATTTTTTGTTTGAAAACGGTACTTAAATTGTCATATTTTTAAATAGAATCATCTGACAAAAACATGCTTTCGACAAAACTAAATTATCTTCATCCAAAGAAATCAAAAATATAATTTTTCATATGAATTTCCATTAAAAATTTCTAAAATAACGTTCCGTTCATTTAACAAAAGCTAGAAGACTAATCATTCCAATTTAAAGATCCCTCAGATCGATGCAAATATAATGCACGTCGTTTTTGTTTCTGTGTCGATCGCATGACGACGTACATACCACGTCATTGGAGATTCTGTGACAAACGCATTACGACGTGCATGACACGTCTTTCCAGCGCACGTGGTTAAATCTGCCAGAGAATTTTTCAGTAAGACTTTTTTAGCGAATTCTCCCTTAGATGCTTCAAGTGGAAGCCGTTGCTTATATGTAAAGCCTTTATATCAAACTAAGTAGAGAGAAAAATTTACAGATTTCGCGTACACGCAAGAGTTAGAGAGATTGAAAATCTAACTAACTAAACTAACTGATCGCGAACCGCCACCTGCTGTACCATACTTAATGATTTTCCGCGACAGGCCATTCTTTTTATTATCAGGAAACTCATTCATTGCTTCGTGACACACTAAGACCCAATTTTAACGGAACATTTTTTTGTTACTACAGTAAAATCTTATACGCACAAATTTTTATAACGATAAATGGGCTCCATGATGTTGTCCCTGCTAATCTAAATCTAATTTCACTTTACACTTTACACTTTTCCACTTTGCACTTTACACGTTTGCACTTCTCATTTGTGAACTTTACACTTTACACTTTGTACTTTTTATATCTAAAGATCTTACTACAAGTTCGCAGCCATTAGCTCTCGATATTATTCGCAACGAAGGATTGTTCGTCACGAATAATATCGATTACCAGGTCTCACCACGTGGAGGTTGCTGCGACTGGAGACCCGGAGATAAAAGGAATCAAAGTTCCTTCGATCTCCCTCTACATAGAGTATACATACGTAGATGCATACTGTACATAGAGCAACGAGCTTAATACTAAGTACGAAACCGTGGAAATCAAAGAAAACAAAGTCCCTTTCATATCCAAAGTTCAAGTCTGACTCTGCCAAATAATTATTTGAACTAAGAGGGGTGTAACTAAATCGCGACACGACGCGACCATGACACTGGACTTACAGAGTCAGTCCCGTTTCCTCTGGTGGGTCTGATTCGAGAGAAGGACGATCAACGTCTCCGCCACTACTCTACTCCCTGGATACCTGCTGCCGAGGGCCCAGATCCGACCTTACAGTGTACGACGCGACGTAGGTAGCACCGCGTCGGGTTGCCCTGCCCTGGCGACATCAGGTATGTCTGACGGTCGTAGAGTCCGAAACGGAGTTCTACTCTCTGCACAACGTCAGAAGTCCAAGACACGACTTGCACTATCTTACGGTTCTTTTGAACTGCGCTGCGCCGGGAGCCTGGACTTCGCCTGACGCGTACAGAGAGTAAAAGATTCCTTGGAGGCGTCGATTGACCCTCTCTCAAATCAGACCCACTAGAGGACGCCAATGGATCTCGGCCAGTTACATGGTTGGTCTCTACACTTATCACATGAAGCAATAGTGACCGAAGTGGAGCACGATGTTACGAGCCCAATATGGACTTACGAACAAACAAAACAAGTTGATTAATAATCATTTGGCAGAGGAGACACTCGTACACGCAACCTTAAAACTAACCAAACCAAACTAAGATACTATGGGAAACTATAAATAGGAGGGACGCGAGATCCATATCGAACGAAGGATCAACGACGAATGAGCTCTCGCCCCTCGCATAGCTACTTGGGCGCGGTCGTGCGTCGTAGATTGTTTGTGCCTCTCGAAGTAGAGAAGGGGAAGGGCGAACAACAACCGCGGGACATGTCGTGACATGTCGATTCGAAGGCTCGTTGGATCCATCCACAAAAGAATTTACGAAACATTAATACCACAGCATAATCATATTCCCCATCATTGTTTAAATAATAAGCATTGTTAATAATTAATTTAACTATTGTCAGAAATTAATATTTAGTTGGTGCAATCAGCGGATATTAAAATATTGACAAATTTCTCACGATTAATGTCTCGAATGAATATTTATTCCTAACCGTAATTGTTATTAATATTTAATTAAACATTGAATGATACTGTATGTATCATAAACGTTTAATTATTTCGGATTAAGTTTTAATTGTTCCAATCACTAGATATTAAAATGTAAAAAAATATCTCACGAGAAGCTGTGTAACGGGACATATTTATTCTGTTACTATCCAACCATTTGATCGCCGCACAGGATTTTTAACCGACTTCGAAAAGGAGGAGGTTACTCAATTCGACATGTATATTTTTTTTTTCACCATATACATAATGTGACACGAATTTCGGCTGTTCGAAAATAAAAAGATTTTCAATCTTAAAATCTTGATAATATTCATCTAATTGCTAGAGAGCTTCTAAACGTTTCAGAAGTCTGTTCGGAGAGATGAGAGTTAAGTAAAGTCAAGTAAAGGCTAGCAGGTAGAAGGGATATTAAATTACGATAAACTTGAAGAAGAAAACAACTGTAGATTACAAGTGTATTTAAGAATTACAATAAAAAAATCTGATTACTATTAATGATTATATAGATGCATTGCAATGGCCATCAAGTTGAGACTTAGGTAGTTCGGGACATAGATAAGTACATTGTAACAGAGATCAGGTTGAGAACTCAGAAGGTTATTACTTTAAACTATAAAGATGACGAGTAAGTATAACTCTTTTTAACTAGAGTTATAAACGATTGAATATAAATGCACAGAATTAATTTCTACATTGTTTTTTAATTCTGAAAGTTACTGTGATCATAAATCACGGTAATTATCGAGCAATACAAAAGTAAACGTATATGATATAAGATTAACAGCCACACGAGTCATTTTGCAAATAAACATAATAATGACAGGGATAATTCTGTTTCCGTTATCCACGGAGAAATCACTTTATTTAACCGGATATTACCGTATTTTATTGTTGCTGCAGGTCCTATTGCCAACACGAACATTTTAAGCTCGTCTGTTTACGTATTTAACATCAATTAGAGAATTTTGGGTATTATTCAAGGGTGTTATGTTACAGAAATTACTTGATAAATGATGTATTCAGATGGTGTAGTTCAGAAAGGATTTTATTTAACAACTCTAGTTTTAAAACAGAATTATAGCGGTAATATATGAACACTATTCTAATTTACATAAAAATTTGGAATAGCGAATAAAAATTATAGAATTGAATTATATTTTATATTGAACGAATCAAAACTGCTCTAAAATTATTCTCTCTAATAAACGACGCTAATATTTTTTTAAATTTCTTACAAACTTACAATTGTAGTATGAAATCACTAGACTGTGGATCTTTATGCAAATGCATAATTTTTATACAAAAATAGGTAGACAGAAATTTATGTCATTGTTAGATAATTCCAAAACTATATTTTTTTACTTTGCATATTTTGCATTGATGCATATCCGATTATCTAATGCTCCGCTAGAATAAATTAATTTTGACCGATAAGAGGCATCAATATACAATCGAAAATATTGAAAAAACTATTGTTGTATATTGTAATTTAAATTATAATAAATAAAACAATAAAAAATAAGTAGTTATTATACAGGGTGGTCCATCCAATTGTTTCAAGTCATAACGTAGCGTTGGAGCATCTTCTTCAGTAAAGACATTTTTTGAATATATCTCGAGAACTAATAATTTTTTAGCCATGGTACCCTAATCATTTTTTACGTAGAATGAACAGAAGAATCGATCTGTGTAAAAAAAAAAATATGCATTATTATTTAAAGAAATGATGCAATTGTTAATTGCATATGCACTGCTGCATCTAAAAAAAATTTTAAGTCCTACAGATGTAGTGCTCTTCGAACCATTTATCTTTCTCCTTTGGCATTTTTTCGTAAATGCAATAATAACGGAGTTATGACTTGAAACAATTGACCACCCTGTATAATTATTTTATAGATCCATAGCTACATTTCGTTACTTATATTTAGCATATACCTTGCATACATCTTGCATATATTTTGCATATTTCGACATATTATACAGTTGGTGTAGAAAGTATTCGTGCACCGATCATTTTCCAAAAAACTACATGAAATCGTAATTTATTAACTTATTTTTTATTATCAATGATATTCTACATACTCTTGGAAATCTGTAGAATAGACACAGTACAAAAAAATTAGTTATTTATATAAAGTAACGAAATTTAGATTAACTAAATGTTGACGTTATTCGGGATGGGATTTTCTTCCATTTTCCTATTTACTGGAAATTTCATGCTTTCTAATTTGTACGAAGCAATAAACTGATGTGTTTATGTTACAAACTCAACTGTAAACGGTTCGTCAATAAGAACAGTACGAATACTTGCTTCTATATTTCTACCGATTTTTCGTATTTTCTTGTTAATTTCGCAAACTATATAAACTAATAATTGTTGTTTGGACTATATCTATTCTAGATTTCCGAGAATATGTAGAAAATCATTGATTATAAAAAAGGAAGTTAATAAATTAAAATTTCACACAAAACTTTTTGAGAAATTGATCGGTGTACGAATACATTCTACACCCACTGTAAATGATCTAGAAATCACATAGTGTCCTTAATCCTCGTCGCTGTCTTCGTCGAGTACTGCTGTCACTCAATATACTCTTGTCCAGCAATACTCGTTCCTGTGTTCTTTGACTCGAAGAATATGCATGTTTCGACGGTACTCATATTTTCTCAACGCTCTGTATAGACTCTAATTCCCTTGTCGGTAAAATCCATCATCGTTCGCCAGGAGGATTGTTTGCCCTGGACGTCCTCGTCGATCCGCAAATTCTTGCGGAATTGCCGATGTTTGTCCACGTGCTTAGAACGTCACAACCTCTCACGAGCCGCCGTAGATATCGTCGCAAGGTGGCTGGCTTACCAGAGTTCCATTTCGCGAAAGTTCGTGGGACTTCCAGCGGCAGAAATCGCGGAAGGGGCCGAGGGGCAAAGGACAACAGGGAAGTTTGTGAGACAGTGCAGCCGGCAGTTCCGTGCGCTACCTCCTGGAAACTTACTTTTCCTCTTTTACCCTTCCTCCTACTCCCCCTGGCCTGGTCTTCATCCAGTTTACGTATGCTCTCGTTTGCAAAACGGCGAACAATACGCGCTTGGCTTATCGACTTCGAAACGGTGATCACTATTTTACACTTTTGAAAAAAATCGCAAAAATGCTGCCGACGGAACACTATTCATTATTAGGTTCAATTCGTTCAATTGTTCAGTCAATTTCTTATGAAGTTAGATTATTTTTAATATTATTTTCTTTACTTATGTTAATTGAGAGATTTTCATTAAATAGATTTTTTATTTAATAGTTGAATTTATTTTTTTGTTTATTTTTATTTCCCTTATATTTAATATTTTTGATTAGAATACTAATTGAATTAAATCGTACTCCTTTTGATTTAGTTGAAGGGGAATCTGAATTGGTATCTGTATTGTACCTTCTTAATGCATATACACCCTGAAGGGTTAGTCAACTATGACGTACTCAAAAATATTGCATTTTTAGGGAATTTAGTTCTATACAAAAATAATTGCTACCATCAAAATTATTAGTAAAGTCAAATGCATGTACGAATAGTTCATACGATTCCTTTTCAAATTTTCGTTAAGAATAAATATAGTCTTTAAAAATATACACAGGAAACGAAAAGAAAAACTCAAACAAGAGAACAATGTCTGATGAGTGACCGAAAAAGATAAGATACAAATCTATACCTTCTATTTATTAATCCATTTCTAAAGTTTTACCAAATTTAATTGTTCAATTCTAAAAGACATTACATAATAAAAAAATATATTTCCATCATCTCAGTTCAGTTCGGCATCTATATACATTTTTATGCAAATAATTGAATTAAACATACATAACGAAAATAATACTATTATATAATTAGTAATTCCGAGTAAGAAGGAAATTGATTCGAGAAAACGAAATAAAATGTACTCATTTTAATGCATATCAAATGATATTTAACAGGAGCAAAAACGCAATCCAAACGTCATTAATCTTCACAATTTAATTCATTACCTTTTAGTATTTAATTTTCTGCGAAAGTCGCTACGGTTGGAACCAGCGAAAATGCAATAAAACGTCAATGGACTGTGGCTTCGAACCGCATGAAATTAACATCGAATTATTATCAATATACGTAATTAGATACGCCACGAGGAAATTGCATCGGTGACGTCGCATCTGGATACCCAATAAATTGTTTAAAAAAGTCATCGGGGGAGCGGGGCGCGGGGGGCTGGAGGGTGTGGATGTCGCGCATGTGTAGCTACATTTTATCGAATATATTCCATGGATTGGCGTGTGTACACAGTTAACGAGTCTGGATTTGTGCAATTACGAGTTCTGTACGTCCAGCAATTTGATCGCGCCCGATCGTCCAAATTACTTCGAATGTCGCGCAGAACTAACCAGCTAATTTACATATAAATCGTCGAACATCGAGATTGTCAATATCTTTTACAGTTTGCGTGCTGGTTAATTCGATTGTGCGACAACTTTTTTAGTCTTCGAAACGAGATATATCGGTAAAAATATTTATCTAGAGCTGGACTCGTCATTAATTCAAATTGATGGCACCATGCTTGTTTATGGAAAAATTTAATTTATCAGTTAACGTAAATAATTATTATTAAATGAAATGTTTTCGATCCCTTCGATTGAGGCATGTTAGTAAACGTAAATTCAATCTAAAAAGCATATAATGAGAAAGTAATTAATTCGAATTTTTAATCTTGCTTTAATTGTAATCTAATAATAGATAAGAAAGAATGGTTGAGCGCGGGAAGCTAAATTGTTTCGAAGAATATTAATAATAATTTTTGGAAACAATTACTTCACAATCACGTTATAATTTAACGTTTACAAATTCATTATAAACTAAATTAGGATTTTCAAAGTAATTATCCAAGCGTTTCAAAACAGGAAAAGTTATTTCATTAAATATTTCTAATATTGATACTGAAATTATTATTAGTCTGTTTGATTAGATTATGAATCGAATCAGAGTAAAATTGATAAAATATTGTTCGACTTTGAAATGTTGTTATGAGATCTATATTATTTTCTGCTTATTCTTTCAAACTCCATCTGCTAAGCCACCTACCTCTGTCAATTGGACTTACACCACTTTCATAGTCGATGATTATGCAACTTCATTAACTGGCCAATTTTAAATTGTACAAAACATGGACATTTTTTAAGAAATTAAACACGTATTAGTTATACATTAAATATTTACATTAAATTAAGCATAAAGTACGTGATATCCAATTGTATTGTGATGTATGGACTCGGTGCAATAACTGACGTGATAATTACGTACTTAAAAAAACCTAGCAGACCATAGCAGGACCTATCTTTACTATCAACTGGACCATTTATTTTGAAAGTGGTGTAAGTCCTTTTTCTCTTGTTTCGAGAAAATTAAAGATTAACATATCTGTTAATTCAAAAATTTAGGCAAATTATATGAAGTCTGGCAATGTTTCTACTGTTTTATCAGTATGTAATGTGGTTATATAAATTTGTTTTAGGCGTATTTTACTAAACTGATGTATACTTACGGGCTGCAAATGGACTTACACCACTTCCAAAATAAACTGTCCAACTATTTATGCAATTACCTCGCGAGTAATATAGCAATGATTATCCGCGAAAAAGAAGTTAGAAATCCAAAGGGTGAGAGATAGAAATTTTAACTTTATCGCGCTGTCGTCCGGACTAGCCAGTTTTAAAAGAACCGTTTACTGGGTCGTATATATTCCAGTAACTTTCATCCCACGGACAGTTTCCTCGCAATTCACCCGCTCAGGCACATTTGAATATATCACTAAAATTCACGTAATATATCATCCCCGAGTGAAACAAAGGAACGCGCCAGCGAAACCCGTGGTATATCGGCGTTGGCCAGCGAAAATATAACACCGCTGAGGGATCTAGGACGTGTCTGAGGAAGTGCCTCTAGAAATAAGTGTTTAACCTCGATCCTTGCCATATCCGACTATTCTAAATCCAGTATGCAAGTGGAGCAGATAGCTGATAGGAGATACCAGATAGCTGAGTGCAGCCTTGCATGCATTCACCTGCGAAGGGAATCCGAGGCAAGGAGAAACGAGACAGACGCTCGATGTAACCTGAATGAACATGAAATAGGTCGAGTCGATGCTACGCGAGTCATTTCAAAGAGAAAGATTCGCAATCTTTTTCCGATGCCCGGCCTGCATCGACCGGCAAAAGAGCTTAACGGTACGTTATCTCGATATCATTTGTCAATAGAGTGCTATATAATTATTTTGGGATCTAAGGATACACTGAATTTACAAAGTATGGCTGTAGTTGGGATTATTACAAAAGGAAAAGTAATACAAATCTCGCATTTGTATTTATTAGGTTGTCTCAAATGTTTCTTCCCTGACTTGCACTCAATTATTCTTTATGGCAATGTTTATATAAATAGACAACATAATTTCTTAGATGTTAACGTTGTAACAGTAACGGAGCAAAATGAATCGTACGCAATTCAATAATGTAACATTAGACACAAAATATTGTGTATGTGTTGGTTATTAATGAAATGGAAGAAACTTTTGGTACAAGCTAAGACATAAGGTAGAACACCGATTAGATGAATTAATACAGTGGCTGCCAGACTGAAACTGGTAAAAATTTCTAACAAGCTAAAATATTATCTCGAATCTGTTGAAGATTATATAATCTATTATTTCTCGTACTATCTAATTTATTTAATTTTTTAATATATTTAAGTCACAAATTTGTAATTTCAATTTTAAATTCAAGTTCATTTTAATTTTAATTTTATTTTCATTGTCGTCTCACTTTTGAAATCAATTTTATTAGGCTCTGAAAGAATCAAATTTTTTGTTTATGTTACATGCAGACTAAAATGTGAACGGTTTTCACGTAAAATAAAATCAACAAAAAATATACATATATACATGTCAAATTGAGTAACCTCTTCCTTTTCGAAGTTTAAACCTCATTTCAGTATTATAGAATTTCTTTTTTTTACGTGTAATTAAACGTTTAAGAACTTTTTAAAAATCAAAAATAATTTGAATATGTTTCTAAAATTTTTATACTCTTACAATAATATATGGAATATTCATAAATATGAAATTAATATTACATGTAGAATTTGAACGAATACTATATTAAGTATTGTAATTGCTGGAATTTTAGGTAAATATTCAAATCATATTATGATTGTAAACACGTAAAAATATTTCCTAATATTGAATTTTACGATTGGTATATAGATACTTTCATAATGCTACAAATTATAATTTTAGCGAAAATTGATTCATATGCTTTCTGCTGTATTGCTAAAGTGGAGCCACATAGTGCACTATTTGATATTTACCACTTACTGAGATTAGGTGAACTTACATTTCACCGATTATAGATAAAATTCTCATTTCAATGAAACTGTCACCTAACGTCTAATTACAATCAGCTTTTAAATTTAATAACGATGTACTCCTGATTCGTTATACATTAAACAAATATCAGCAACTGAAGTATAAAACAAAATCGTCTTACCTATCGTCAAAAGATTCATTTAAAGAAATGTTCAATGAAAATCGCAAATAAATTTCTACACTGGATCTTTCTTCATCGTGTATTATTCGAAGAATACTTTCTACCACCTTTTCCTGATACGTACTTCGTTTCGTACGTGCGGTTTATATTTGTCTGCGACAAGAAATCGCGCCGAAAGTTTTACAAGAAGTAAGAAGAAAAAAACAAGATAGCCAAAGGCACGCGAAGGAAAGAAAATTAGACGGGAATTGAGGAGGGAAATTGGTAGGGCTCTGATCCGAAAAACATCAATTCGATTCTCGTCGCTTAAGCTTGGAAGTTTGGCAATGGCCCTGGCTTAAATTGAACTTTACATTATTTTAAGGTGAATCGAGGGCGCATCGAGAACAGCGAGCTTGTTTCGACGAGATTGCCCGGGTCTAGGACGATGGAAATACCAAGAGAGTCCTGATGTCGATTGCTGTTTCCGCGATAGGACGAACGAAAGCATCCGCCTGCATCTGAAATACGATTGTAGATTGGATTAAAGACAAGACTTTTCTTCTTGAATCGCTGGTACCTGGGAATACCAGCAGAAATAGACTAAAGGATTTAGCCTCGTCGATGGAAGGATAACACTGCACGATTCTAATGTAAATTCCCTTTTCTCTGTTCCAGGTATGTCGACGAATTTTTGCGTCCTCTTTTCTATCCTCGAGGCGGGTATGTATTCGAAATCATGTCTATTGCATGCACAAAATAACCCGAAGCTTTGTAATCCTTTGCTTGACACAGGATTATGCAATGTGTTCAGGCTATTACTAGCCAGCGTTTTTCTTGTAAATGGTACATATGACAAAAAACTGAAAGAGAAAAAAGTGATACTGTTTTTTATGTCCAATGTAACCAGGTACATAAATCTTTTGTGTTTATACTCTTTTCTGAGAAATGAAGGTGACCTTCAGTTTTTTAAATGAAGTGGTATATTTTTTATACAAAAACATGGTAGAGTATCGAATTCTAAATAAAAGAGCACCCTGTATCTCGTTGTTCGATACTCTTGCCAAAACCGCTAGCAATTATAATTTCGTTGCGTATATTATGTGGTGATTTTATGCATATTGTTTGTGCATAGTTTTATACATAGAAGTACATTAAAGGGTGAATTTCGTAATTAAATGATTTTATACAGGATGTCTCATTCAACTAGAACAGGCTGTAACTTCTAAACATTTAGGAGTAAAAAAAATTGTTGTAAGTGAAAGTTACATGGTTGATGATGTATAATATGCAAATAATTTTATGCAGTTTGGTGCATCGGTACATCAGAAAAGTACAACTGTACTTTTTTTTTTTAACGGAAACATGTATTTTTTATGACACAGACCGATGCAAATTCTTGTGGTTTACATTAAAATTTTTCCTGTAATTGTGTACCCATATACAGGGTGTCCCAAAAGTCGGGGAGGAGCCGGAAATGGGGGGTAGCTGAGACGATTTCGAACAACAATTTCCTTTGCAGAAATGTCGGATGGGGCTTCGTTAAGAAGATATCAAGCGAAAACCCCGACCAATCAGAGCGCGCGTAGACCGTTGGAGCGGCCGCGGTAGCGAAGGCTACGCGCTGGCGGCCGCGCTTGTACGCGAACAAGTGACTCGACGTGCATCGAAGGACATTGACGCTGCCGCCTAGCGCGTAGCCTTCGCTACCGCGGCCGCTTGAACGGTCTACGCGTGCTCTGATTGGTCGGGGTTTTCTCTTAATATCTCCTTAACGAAGCCCCATCCGACATTTTTGCAAAGGAATTTGTTGTGCAGAATCGTCTCAGCTACCCCCCATTTCCGGCTCCTCCCCGAGTTTTGGGACACCCTGTACAATGCTAAGCAATTTACCTTTATTTAACTTTTCTTTGGTAGAAAATATCGTTTGCCAGAGGAAGTTTCTTGAAATGAAACCTGTTATCTTCTGCGTTTTACAAAATTAGCACGAATGTATGCAGAATGTTACTGTTGTCCAATTATTCAGAAAGCTTTTCACTTCTTTCAATTTTCGCTGAACGTTAATTAAATATTTGTTTAGTTAAGTAAATTCTCGAATGTTTGCATAATTGCATACGAACATAAAAGTAGTCATACAAATTAGAAATTAATATATTTAATTGAGTTTTATTTAAATGTATTTGTGGTGTCTTTGCACAATTTTAATCAATTTCCACTTTATTTCTTAATACTTCATTTCTACATGACACATTTTAATTTATATAATATTCTGCGATTCAACCAATGTAAGGTTTATTTCGCATGAAATCGACGCTGAAATCTGGACAGAATTTATTGCACTCAAGAAAATTAATTTGAGAACGACACAGATTTAATACACTGGGTTTAAAAAGTACGCATGTCCGGCGATCAATATTTTCGTCGAATTAAATCAAATTACTAGACGTGAAATGGGAAAAATTTATCAGACTGCGGGAGTTTAATTCATTAGTCCTTCGCACCGTAATTAAGAGGTTATTTCATCTCGTAAAGTTTACCACTTTGATAAATGAGGGTATATATTCCATACCTCTCGCTTGTAGCTGGCGTATCCGCAGTTTCAATTACCAATAACGGGAAGCGATTACAACTGCTCATAGATATTTTGCTGGCAGATTTTTATTTCCTTTTCGTTTACGAAATTTTGATTGTTCGGGACTTGATTGGAACACTGAATTAATTTTAGTAAATCAGTGTACAGATAGAAGGCTTAGCATTCATTTGGAAATTCTATATGTTCAATTGCTTTATTGTTGAGGAACATTAAAGGTATTGGGTCAGAAGTTCACAGCAATGGCAGATTAGCAAAGAATTTTCGCTCTCCGTTTACATCATGGAGCAATAAATATTTATACGTGCAATTTGATTATTGTTCGGAGCCATAACAAATATAATGTTTTAATATAAATAGAGGATAAAGCCTTTTTGAATTTTCTGAGAAAAGGAAATAGTATTAATCCTCTATGGGTAAATCTTAATCGTCATTACAGTAGAAAGTGTATAATTCAAAGTCAACAAATATCGATCTACGAATACAGATTAACAATAAATTCAGGACAATGAAATGATTTTTTATATGGAATACTGATTTTAAACAGTTTTTTGTGATTCTGAATTTTCCTCGTTATATTTTTGAAAATAATAACAAAATGAGTGTTTTAAAATGCACACAAGTAAGATATTACTCATGTACAAATGAAATGCTATTACATGTGATTTTTCCTTGCTGAGCAAACAATGATAGAAGCAAAACTGGATAAAAAATGATCAATTCATGATTTAAATAATTTTTAAAAATGACGTTTTTTTAAAGAATCGTTTTAAAAGATTCATTAAACTTTTCTTCTCTTTGTTAGGACCAAAGTAGCAACATCTTTATAAATAGATTCTTATGTTAAACATATCAACATCTTAATTAGAATATACATAAGTCTCTTCTCAATAAAAAGTCATTTTTCGCAAAGAATTGTTTACTGTCAAATATTTTATATTCTCTTCAATATCCTCTTTTCTTGATGTTATTGCAAAAAGTGCAGTTTTGATGAGAAATAGGGTATATAATTTTTGTAACTATAATAAATAAAATTGTACAACTTTTTCTGTAACTTCTAATTTCATATTTTTGTATGTTTTTAAACAAATTCTAAAACTATATTTTTTCATACGTATATATATAGTATTATAGTATTAAGTATTATAGTTTAGTATTATAGTATTAGTATAGTATTATATATATATACGTTATATATAGTATATATATATATATATATATTGTTACCTAATCAATGAACCATCACAAAATATTTACATATCTTTATTTTATATTTGTAGGGTTGCGAAAAAAATCACAATCATAAATGGGGTCGTGAATGAAAAAAGTTTAAGAAGCCCTGGTTTAAGCGGATGTATGTTTCACTATAATGTATATTTATAATAAACATATCTAAATTCTGTTGGACTTTTACACCTTAGCACGAGGATTGTAGGGTTGCGAGACATTAATAACAATCGTTAAGACACAGTAAAATAGTTATATTTGAACACATGGAGAATATACAACGTGAAAGTAGTAAAAACAGAAAAACAATTGACTTAAACAAAAACGCGCGGTCCAGAAGCCCGTCATCTGAACATATACATATACTGACGCGCTAATTAACCGCGAAATTCAACAAATTCAATGGCCGTTATTCTCTGCGACTCATTTTGCCACACCGTCCTTCCACAAATAACCAAAATTAACAACATATTTCAATCTTTAGTGGAAACCTAAAAGGGCTACAGGACGAGTCTAACACAAACAGCTTGCCACGGAATGTGTTAACCATTTCCCTGCAACTGCATTTGCAATCGCTCTGAGAACCAACCGCACAACACACGCGGTAAACGTGTTTACTTTGTTCACGAAAGATCCGTGAATTTTCCGGATCCCTGTAAATTGAAACCCGACCTAGGGCTTGGGCCGCTTGATATCCGAATTCCAGCATTGCCATTCATCCGTAAACTCCAGTCAGCTTTATTGATGGATCGATGCTTTGAGCCAGTAGGAATCCCTCGCGCCCTCATTATTCCATATCAAAAAATTTTCAGGGTCTCTTCCACGTGATATGACACAGAATACTTTCTTTCGAGATAGCTTCAGACACACACCTTCGCAGGACACCCTTATCAAAGAGCTTATATTGTAATTATAGGGAAATATATTCCCTATAGAATGGAACGGTGGCGCATTCGCGATGATTAAATCGTGGATGAAACGTTTCCGCAGACCGCAAGGATCGGCCACGAGATTTAAAATTCGGACAACGTTGAATGGCTGGCGGCGTGTCTTTGGCTAATACGACGTCATAGATAGCGGACGATTGTTGATGCTGCAGCCGAAACGACAGAGTCGGGGGCGGTGGCTGCGGTCGCCGGCATTAGGGGTTTTAGAGAGGCTTTACGGGACCAAGGGGAAAGGGGTGCAGGGCCAGCATGGGATTTTGGTCGAGGGTTGGACCGAGCTTGCACTGTTCACGGCGATTAATTCATTGCCGCTTACCGCATCCCACCACAAACCGCCTTTTACCCCAACCCACACCGTCGCGTCCTCGTCTTTAATGTTTCTCCGTCCTCCTTCCGCTGTCTCCGTTATCAGAGACCATCTCTCGCGAATATCTCGCCCTTTCTTGAGAACGCATCACGAATAGGGTTCGTGTTCCTTCGTCTTAGTCGCGCAGTGTTGGCCAGACATCAAACTTTGCCCCAGCTCTTCAACGAAAATTTTCTAGCGACTGGAATGGAAGCTTTCTCGATTGTTTAGTTGTCTCAAGCATCTTTGCAACCCAAATTATGGCATCTGCATCAAATTCTACGATGTTGAGGATACTTCTAATCCAGGTGACTGACCGGACCGACGTCCAGTGCTGCCGTCTACCCGCCACACCCAAACCTTTTTAGTGCGACTCTTTTGTTTTTTACATCATATTGAAATACATATCGTTGTTCTCTATTAAACACAGTTAATCATATTACGGTGTAGTCGTGATTTACCCTCCAACATACGATAAAAGCAATAATGGAAATACCAATTAACACATTGTATGCGGAAAACGTAGTTTTATGTTTTTCGCAGTCTGTCACTGGAACGCGGGTCACGTAAAAGTACGTATTTAGTAGATTTTTGTGCTACACAGCGGATAGCATGTATGCAAATTCAATGGGTATTGTATGTATGCGGTGTTTTGCTTCACTGAGGCAAATGTTTTAAACGATACCATACTGTAAAGAAATATTAAAGTCTTTCATTGCTATTGGGTCATTCCATGCCAACTCGAATACTTTTTGGAGTAACATCTCAGATTTTTACGAAATCTGAATATGTTGTAGTCTTTAGTGATATTTGAACGTATCTCAAAGGATTTTGAACATTTTTGAAAATTGTCGATGTTACAGTTGTTCAAAGTTTTGTGCAACCTTATCTTCAAAAAAATATAGCTATTGAACTAGGCAACAGATGAAAATAACCTTTTACGTGCTTATAGGAAAGACATGGAAGTATGAAATAAAATTATGTCAGCAAAAAAAAAAGTTTTTGAACCATTTTTTTTGTAATTGTTCAAAAAACATACACGTGTAATTGCAACAAAATTTTATACATTCGCATTCTTTAGACGACGCGTTGGAAGAAAGCCAAACGCCTCTAGCTTTGTTTCAAGAGCCTTGCGAATTTCTGTTTCAACTTGTTGCATGATCTCTGACTGTACTTCGTGGTGATAGCTTGAGTATTTTTCTAAAATTTGTACACTCTTACAATAATATGTGGAATATTCACAAATATAGAATTAATGTGACATGTAGTATCTAAATAAGTACTATATTAAGTATTATAAGTGTTTGTTAATAATTTGTTAATAGGATGTATTATAGATACGAATTTACGGATATTCGAGTATTATTTTGTGCGAAAGCTTGAGACCATATTTAAGAACACGTAGATATTATTCTTAATATGGATTTAGGTATTATGTTGATGCTTCATCTTATTATTATCTTTAAATTGATTAATTTCAACCTAATTAATGTTTTGTCTGAATTTCAATCGCTCTCAACAGCAGTAAATCTTCTGGAAATACTCTCCAATAATGTTTTAATAACAATTGTCATACGAAAATAGAATCTCCCAAAGCAAGAAATTTATTTAAAAATATGTGCCTTTGTATTATTATTTTATTGAATATTTTAAATCTTGTGTGTTCTTCTATTGTAGAATGTGTTTGACCGACAACTCAATAGTAATAATCCTTGTAATATCTATGTCGTGAGAAATTTAGTCTAGGATATTTTTGATACTTTAAAAGTTACTATTTTCTTCGGATCACAAAAAGTATAAATTGTGTAATGAAATAGATGATGTAAGTTTAAAGTGCCGCTATTTTCATAATTTTCTTTTAACCCGTCAACTGCGGGACGATTTTTGCTGGAAATTCTAAAAGTTATACAGGTGTGAATTTAAAAAAAATATTAGGTTATAGGGAATGATAAGACAGAACTTTTTTTATATTTTCAGTTTATCCATAGAACGTTTAGTTTCAAAAATAAAAATTAAAAACTTAAAAGACCTTTTTCCTGAAATTCAATGTTTGCAACGAACTTTTAAATTTTCAATATTTATTCTCGCAACTAACCGTCCTACGAATAAATTGTTAATATAACGAAGTTTCATCTCATTATCCTCTATCAGCTGATATTTTTGAAAAATTGATTTATCGATTACAAACATTTCTCTAAACTCATTTCTCGAGGGTGTATACGTATACATGTACACATTGGTCATAGGGTTAATATCTGTTACCCTAATTCACGCGACAATCTCATCCATAATGAACAAATCAAAATTATTTAATCGCGTTCAGAGACAAATTGAGCAATACAGTATATATATATATATATAGTTCAATTTACAACTGTACTGCTCAATTTGTTTCGAAGTTAGGTACAATATTACAATAATACATATATGCGCAAATAAACGTACCAAATTTAAAAAGTTTATGCCAATAATTTTGACTACACAAAAATCATGAAAATTGCCTCGAAATAAGAGTAAAAGAGAACCTCTTCAATGCATCAAATTTTGATCCCTTTATCTTGACGTAGAATTCCGTTCGGTTGTAATTAATTTAATAATATTACCGTTTGAAGTAGCCAAATCCAACATTGAAATAGTAGAAACAGAGGGCACTAGAACATAAAGTTCGCGATTCTCTAAACAAAAATTTGTACCCCGCTTATCGTATTTCTGGGTTCGAGGTTCAATCTCCTTAAGAACGCACAAGAGAACGTGGGACCGTACACCTTCGACTCGTATCGAATAGAAACTGTCCAAGATCGATGCTCGCTATCGTCTCGGGGTTCCACGGTTACGGTTGCGTAAGCGTAACCCGGCGGGAATTTGAAATGCAAAACGGAAATGCGAGGTAGATGCGACCGTACGGCACCGCGTGGGATTTCCTGCGGTCGTGGAAACGATATGGCCGCTCGCGGACCCCTCTATGGATCGTTAGGTATTTTTCAGCCACCGCTTTGGGAATCGTTCGCTTCTATCCTGGAATCCTATCGCTCGACGACTTTGATAAAGAGCCAATTGTTTTGGTTACGATTTTTCGGAAAGCGTATCACGGTGTTCTTTGAATTTTATGTGGTCCATATCTGCTTCGATTCGACGAGAGCTTTGGTTTTCAGTCGTGTGAATTTGTGGAACTTCTGTTACTTGGTGTTAGTGTTATATCCTAGTCTTTTATAGATATAACTTGGATGCTTATTTCTATAGATTCTATAGATGCTAGGGAAACTAGGGAATTCTTTTTTTATTCAAAGTGGAGTCCAGTAGCTAAACTTTAAACAAATTTGGAGAGTTTCATTTCGAAAGAAGATTAGGAATTTCAGATTTATTCGTAAGAATGAAAACGAATGACTTTTTCAGTCTCTCACAATTGATGAAGTGACGTCGAGTTGTCCGTGGTAGAATTTATTTGCATTCTTGCTCTATTGCATTCTTTTTTATTCCATATGAAATTTGATTAATTCTTGTAGATTGCCGATTATTGATACTACTATATAGCAGTACTAACTATTGCGATATTTATTTAACACGTCAACGCAGCATCTCTCAGAATCAAAAGCGGCTCAGACCACTGTGACGAATAAATTTGCTATATTTATTATTTATTCAGAACGAAATTTGCCCAACTCTAACTTTAAGCAATAACACTTTTCAAATTTGACCTTTTAATAAAAACTTTATGTGATAGAATTCTTTACTTATTTCATTTTATATTCTTACTTAGGAAATGAATAATCTTTATCATTTGAAATTTTCATAGTTTATTTTACGTTATTTGGCGTATGTTCTGCTTTTGGTAATTCAATACAATAAAAAACAATTTTATTTTTCATCTTTCTTCGAGAATTCTTTTTCACTACATTGTAGGATATGAAAAAGTTAGCGTGTCCTATAAAAGTGTCAAAATTATGGTCAATAAAAACTACATTTCTTTCGTAACAGTTTCGTTAAGTTTATATCAGTATTTAATATTTAGTAATGACCATAAAAGAACATAGACTGTTGAAGTATTCTACGATTCGATGTGTTATCGATGATAAAAATGAAATTCAATGGTACGAAGTCTTTCTGTTTGAGTAACAGTTATTGATTCACTTGTGTTTTTAGATTTTTTTAACAATTTTTCTTATCTGTGAATATATCACACCAGTTTTGATTTATTTTAGTTTACTTTTGAAATGAAGTTTTCAGTGAAAAATGAAGCTCATATTTTTCAGCTCGCTTTTCCATATGATGCACTTCTGTGTTTACTTTCTGTTGTTTTCCGAATGATTGACGATATCTGAAAGAATATTTTTTTTTTTATTGATATGCTGTACATACAGAACATATTTATTTACAGAGATCCATCAAATAAAGATTCAGATCAGTGAAACGATCTCGTGGAATCGGATTCTGCAGTTTAGAAATAAAAATTATTTTCTCATATGCTTTTTAAGTTATACTGCAGGTTTTAGAACAACTTTGTCCGTAATTCATTCTTCCTACAGTAAATTCAATTATTAAATGTACTATTTTTGAAATATATGAACAAGTTGTACGTGAAATGAAATGTTATATTTAAAAATTTGGCAATTTCAAAAACAAAATTATTTTGGTAGAATGGTGATAGAAATAGAACATATACAGTCAGTCCCATCAGTATTCGTATCTATTTCGTCTGTTGAAGAAATTTGTTTAAATTAAATGATAGGTTTAATGTTTCCAAATAAATGTTTCATTATAAATATGTACATGACAGAACTTTACACATATATACATTTATGATACAAAGTTTATTTGGAAATATTAAACTTATCATTTAATTTAGGTGCGTATCATTATGCGAATGATGAGCAAACTTCAACTACTTATATATCGATATCGAAACCTTAAATCGCAAAATGGTAAAGGCTTTTCGATTTGTAATGGTGTGTAAAAGGCGCCCAAGTGTTAACTAATACCCTGTACAATTATTATATTTTTTTATTTTCATAGTATTGGTATCATTTAATATTTATTTCATTTTTTAAAGTGATAGAAAAAAAATCGAATAATAAGCCAACGATAGGTAAAGTGTTAAGGGAATTGTTTTCGAAAAAAAAGAAAATAAAATTAAGTCTTCCCGCTTTAATACAGGGCTTCTGTTGAGCGTAATGGTTTCAGACTCGAATTACACACGAATGGAAAAGGGGTTTTTAACGCCACATCCACCAGCCACATTATCCGTATAAACTGTGGAGGAGTTGGGAGTCGTGGCCTCATCCAGTGCGCCGCGTCCGAATCAAAGGAGAGGGATTTCCGGTAATTCCCGCGCCCTAAAACGTTTCCGCCAATGGCAGTAGATATCATAGAAAAGCGACGACGGGCCGACGCGAGTTTCCTAAGGCCGCTGATTTCTATGAACCGTGATTTATCGCACTTCAAGAATCCCCTTCCGACAGTTTAACGACGCCGTGATTCGAGCACAGGAAACTGGTTTCAACTCGAAATATCGATCGCCATTTTACAGATCTCAAAATCTAGCGAACTTTTTGATTGAAAGTCTCTTAATCCTGCGTCGTCGACGCCTTTCGATTTACTCTTTAATTTATATCGTGGCGTTTAAGGTGATTTATAAACGCTATTCGCAGTAGCCATCAGTTTCAACGAACGATAGTTTCATTCGTTTCTGTATTTAGTGCTGAATGAGTCGTTTGTATCAAAGTATTAGTATTTCAATTATTTCAACTATTACAAGTTTACATTGTGTTAAATTTACATATTTGTATGTTACTTCCTGTTTCTTTATGCTGCATATATATCACATATTCATCCGGTGTGTACATTTACTATAATTAATATTTTTATGTATTGTATTCATTGTTCTGTTTACATAAACGTAGTATGTCCATGACAAAAAACATAATATTTGTGCAGTAAACTTTGCCATCCATAAATATAGTGCTACATATATAAGATAATTAATATAGTACACAATTTATTTATTTAATTTTAACGTATCATTGGATCATTGAACTTGTTTTTTCAGAAACACTACAGGTACACACTACATTAATTGTGCTGCAAGTCATCTTTTTTGAAATTGAAATACTTTAGAATTTTTAGGTCAATTCAATTATTATTACCATATTGATAATAACAAATATTAAATCATTTTATGAGTAACGTGAATTTATTCATAGGTACAAACTATGTTATTGAAGTATATAGTTACAAAGAATTTATTATCTTCATTTTATTTTGATTTACTAGAGCAATAAAAGTAACATTATTTTGTCAAATTTTCATTAAAAATATAATTTATACTTAATCATTTGAAGTATTTAATAATAAAGCACAAATCAAAATTAACTATCCAAATAAACTCACAAATATCGTCATATTTATTTCAGATAATTTTAATTTCTATTTTTTCGATAATGTTTCAAACTTTTAAATGCAAACTATATTTCATATATATATATATATATATATATATATATATATATATATATATATAT
>NC_071980.1:13728952-13737711 GCF_026283585.1 Hylaeus volcanicus
TATATATATATATATATATATATATATATATATATATATATATATATGCTCTATTGTTGAATGAATAAATAAATTTTGTTACGCAATTAAAACAGAGAAAAGAGAAAAGATCTTTTGTAATGATTGTTTTAATGACACAATATTTGTTATATATCTTTATAAATGTTATCGTAAGATTCAACTTTTCTTTTATTCATTGCGTAATAATATTATTCTGAATGAAGCCAAGCTTAAAATTCAAAGCGTTCTCGGCTGCATGCATTTATGCGAAATTCCAGCTTCCCCATTGAAACCGAGATTTATTCAATGTTTGACCCGATGACGAATCGCTTGTCGCCATGTTGATCTGACGAAGCTCTACTAAATTGCCTTACCGAATGGTCATTGGGAACATTAAATGGCATCTCCAACGTAAGCACCGTCATTTGCAAGCATCATTGATCGTTAATCATGTCTGTAGCCTCTGTACACTGAAATTTGGAGAAGTTCCTGGAACTTGAATTCATAACTACATAAACTAGATAAAGTAGATTACCACAATCTACATGCGTCACGACAATTGCAAAATACAGTTTACGTACAAAGTTTTTTAAATGAGGAGTTGAAACAGTTTATTAGTTTTATTATTTAAATAGTCATGGCGTATTTTTTAGGTAATACTTGTACAACTAATATGTAGAGTTAATATGTAGAACATTGTGCAGAAATTGTAGTTTGTAAAACAAATTCCTGCTTCAAGATTTTTGGAGTATTCTACAGAAACGTGAAATTTGTATATCCGTTTTTTATTTTGTCATTTCTGCTATATTCGGTTAATATATTTAGTACGGCAAAGTAAGCAATTGCTACATTTTTCAAAGAATATTTAAGTACAAAATTTGAGGAAAAAAAAACAGTCTTCAAGCGTAACAAATATGTTACAAACAAAACAGAAAAAATTATTAATATATACATGTGTGTATATATATACAGGGTGTCCCAAAACTCGGGGAGGAGCCGGAAATGGGGGGTAGCTGAGACGATTCTGAACAACAATTTCCTTTGCAAAAATGTCGGATGGGGCTTCGTTAAGGAGATATTAAGCGAAAACCCCGACCAATCAGAGCGCGCGTAGACCGTTGGAGCGGCCGCGGTAGCGAAGGCTACGCGCTAGGTCGATGCTTCGATGCACGTCGAGTCACTTGTTCGCGTGCAAGCGCAGCCACCAGCGCGTAGCCTACGCTACCGCGGCCGCTCCAACGGTCTACGCGCGCTCTGATTGGTCGGGGTTTTCGCTTAATATCTCCTTAACGAAGCCCCATCCGACATTTTTGCAAAGGAAATTGTTGTTCAGAATCGTCTCAGCTACCCCCCATTTCCGACTCCTCCCCGAGTTTTGGGACACCCTGTATATATATATAAAGGAACAAAATTTTAAAGCTCATTTTAATTTTGTTCCTTTTTATAACAAAATATATACCAGCACACTCGTGATGTACAATTATGTAAGAAGCTTTCTTGTTTCAGCAATCTTGTTAAAACAGTTGTAATACCTAATTCTGATCTAGATCTCAATTTTCTATATTGAAGAAGTCGAGACGAATGTTATTCTAAATAATGATGCTTGTACTGCCTACCTGCATTTTTAATTTACTTTTTATTTAATACATAGTAATTTTTCTGAAATTTCAAGATCACGAATGTTCTTTTTAAATAAAACCCAACATTTTTTATATATCTATATAATAGCTGTTGTTGGGACAATTTCAGAATGCCACTATAGAAGATCATTCAATGACACTGAAGACTGCGATTTAGTAGAAAATGCTTGAATTCATTGATAAGATACGTTTATGTTTACCAAAAATATTACAGCAATAAAAAACCGATATTTTTTCTATTGTTCTATAAAAAGCAATACATGATTTCGCCACACATATCCGCGAAACAGTTCTCCCCGCAGGAACTTAACGTTTATTAAAAATATAAACTAGCGAACCTGCCACTAATTCAATTTACATACCGAAAATATTCCTTCGAGTAATTCTCACACTAAATGGGCCAATTATTTTTGTTACGCAACGAATTCATTTTGATCCACGGTGCATCGACAATACTTGGTTCAAATTAAAATCACTCGATGCTTTGAAATCATTTTCAATTCGTACTCAACGGTAATTCGTAACCTCTTCATCGACGCGCGAAAGAATTCAGCTGGCATTCGTAATTTCGTCGGTTTCTATCGCGGTCCAGGCATTCCGCGAACGATCATTGGTAATTTTGGGCGAAATATCGACAGGAAGCTGCGCGGGTCGGTCTATTCCCAAAAAATCTCGTCGCGCCACGAAACCGGAAGGCGACGTTGAAACGCATTCGACCGATTATCGGGAAGCGCGCGCAATAATTGGCGAATTGGCGTTAATCGAATGGTGTTTACTGGGCTGACGAGTTTACGGCGCGGTGAGATCGCTGGCCAGTTTCATAAAGGTGATCCTGGTAATCGGCTGTAAAAAACCGCAGCAACAAACATTAATTTCGCCCTTTTCCTCCCCACCTCATGTCCGTGCCGTTTTGCTTTTTATTGCCGCTGTCTTTTCTCATCTATCCTTCCACCACCTGTCTCTCTCCAAACAGTCGAAATCTCTTTCTTCTTTTATCAAGTAACTGCAATTGAAGAAATTCTTTATCTAGACAAAAATTTCCGATAACGAGAAAAATAATAGATAGTCAATGATAATAACTAATTCAGAAGTAATGAAAAATGAAACGTCTTAGAAGTTTTTGGTACAGCAATTTTAATGTTTGTTCAGTCATGAGAAATTATGTTGATCTTTAGTAATACAATCTGTCCTATTGAATATTGTAACAAGTATCTCTTCATCGAATACTTATTTGATTCACCTCGTTTTTTATGTAATCCTAAGATCACGAATTTTCGTAAAAGTTGCTTGATTAAATTTTGCTATTTTTCTTTTTTAATGAATGTTTAAGTGTACGTATATGTCAATAACGATTCCTTAAATTATTCTTCGTTTCTTCACTTTTTATTTGTTAAATATTAAATGGTATTAAGCATTTTTTAAGCTATTTTTAATACATCAAAATATTAACAGATAAAACTTCATTCTTCTTCTCATCTACAAAAGGCAAAATTGATCATAAATTTTGTTTTTTGAGAGCATTGGCGAGTGCTTTCCTTGTATAATAGAAGTAATTCAATGTTGTAATATTGGCTTTTCTCTTATATAACTTCTCGAATCAAGGTTTTGAAACGGAGCCTCTTCATTAAAAGAATATTTAAATTGAATGAAATCAAAAATAGATGTAGACTACGTCTTTATTTAAATATAGTGTTCTTTTAATTAAAATGTTTCGTGGTAACAAAATTAAAGAAGCTAGAAATTTATTTCTACACGTAGGGGAATTCTGACAATTTGTTTTCTTGGCTGGAACCATTTGAATAAAGGAATACCAATCCCTTAATAATTAATTCTAATATAGTATAGAAGATGACAACATGTTTGAAGCTTCATATCACCTTAGAATAATGAATAATTTCATTAGTCAGAAAATGTCGTCATTTTTTATCAAACTACACGATAAACAAGTATCACATTTTGCAAACTAACGCATCTTTTGCCACCTGATTATAGAAAGTACCTATTTCATTGAAGTAGAACAAATTAAGTATTTTAGAATTGAACACAAGAAGAAGTAATCCATATCTGCATGTTCAAAGTTTTGTTATTTTATGATTATTCACTTACCAGTTAAAAAAACGTTATTATTTTGAAGTACGATTTTAGAATAACAATAAGAATAAAAATAATAAAATAATAAACTAGTACATGTTATCTTACAATCGTTTAAAATAATGGTTAGAAAATCATAACAATGTTTTGGGTGGTGAATACTTTTAAAGTAACCAAATTTTATTTCTGAAGATTTGAATCGTTAATGCTATTTAATACTCGATGCTCAGTTTTTCCTATTCCTAATCCAAATTCTCTCCAAATTATTTCGATAGTAGTTGTTGAATGTTTTTCTATATAATTACAAACTTAAAATGGTCTGAGAACCTTTTGTTGGTTGACTAAGGTTTACGAAAAGCAAGTAAATACTGATTAAATCTACTAAAATATAATAAAATAAAATAATGTAGTGGATACGTTTAAACAATATTATAAAATATGCACGCATTGTATGTATATTTCACAATATGATTCATAACCAAAGGTAACAATAGAAACCTCCGCTTTTTGCAATCATTAACGAATAAATGGAAGGTTAGTCAAGTCGTACTAGTTATAAATTTATGATTTAACAAAAGCACAGAGTAAAAAGTTGGATTTATCTCGTTTTCCCATATTTTATCTTGAACTTTTATTTGATCAAATTTCATTCTTATTTGTTTCAAACTGAACACGCGACTGCATTTTGCAGCAGATGGACGGAATCATCCTCTTCATCGCATCCGCTTCGATTCCGTTTTCCTCCCTTTCCCGCTGTTTCCGTTTTGTGCAGGGATACTTTTGTCCCATCTTTTTCATCTTTGTCGTAATAAGCTTTGGATGTTACTGTTGTTGGGTGGACGCGACAGATACGATAGTTGCGTTTGAGGCGCGTCGCTCGGAGCAATTACAAGACCGTACGAGTCCCCGAGAATAGAAGTCGAATATAATTGGAAGATCGAGTTAACCACATGTTTCTGCCCTTTACGCTCGATATCACATTCCAGCCCTTTGACGATGGCGAATTCCTGACGAAAACTCAACTGTGCCCCGCGCAATGCGGTCGAATGATAAAGTTTGGAGGAAAAATCGAAAATCAATCATAAGTATCTCAATAATTAGAATTGTCTATTCATATAGAATAATTTAAACAAAAATTTTCGAAGAAGATTTTAATTTAAACAAAAATATGTCAATACAGTACTTATCAAATCGAAATTAGAACACGTTGTCGATCGTAGCTGATCAATCTTTTAGGCACATCTATCTTATTTATTCTGGCGGCGTTTAAATAATCGGATATGCATTTATGCAAAAAATATGCAACATATGCTGTATGCAAAATATACAAAATAAATAATATATTTTTGGAATTATTTAATCATGACATAAAGTTCTGTCCAGGTCCCATTCGTCTATTTTCTATAAATCTATTTTCTATAAAAATATGAGTTTGGATAAAGATCCGCAGTCTAATAATCATTTATAAATAGTTCCAGTTTTCCTGAAGAAACGCTGAAACGTTTACGTTACCTTCTTTTATGGTAGTCGAGTACCGAACGATTCCCACCCAAAACTCGCAGTGTTTCTCATTAGTGCGTCTCATCATTTTTGGAACATTTCCAATCTTGGTTCTCATTATAGGTTTTCTCCGAATATGCGAGCAATGAAGGAAGCGTTATTGGTTCTTTCGTGAATTTCCTCTTCCTTCTTTTTATAGCAGATGTCCTATTCTTGTCCCAAATGGCTTGCCGTGGCGTGAATATTCCGAAAATTGTGAAAAACCAATTTCTTGAAAGGGTCTAAAGTCATTTTGTGTCGTGTATGTATTTAGACGTAATAAATACTTTTCTGTGTTTTCATTACATTAAATGTAATCATATCAATTCAGTCTGAAGCAGAGAAGAGTATCATAATAGCAAGTAAGCGAAAACGTATAGTTTTTAACTATTGAAGAGAAGTATAAAATAATTAAAGATCTTGAAAGGAATCAAAGTGCAACGAAATTAGCAAGAATAAATGGTATTGGGAAATCTACGACCACAGATGTTAAAAAACTGAGACTCAATATTGAAAATTATATACAGAATGTAGATTCCGCGGATGCTAAAATACCAGTAGGAAAAGCTTAACGAATCCAAAAAATAAAAGTGCAGATGATACTGTCTTCCAATAGTTTCGTAAATAAAAAGTCAATTTTTATTTGATTAAAAACGTAAAAAGAAAATAACGTATTTTTTGCATTTGGAACAGATTTTCGTTGTTCTATTTGTCTTAACAATATCTTTCTTGACAATTTTTTCATGCACATGAAACTGAACTTGTATTTAATGGTAAGATTGTATACAAAAGAAACTATACACAAAAGTTTGAAAACGGTCATTTGACTGGCTGTAGTAAAATTTAACCCTCTGCACTCGAGAGGTGACTCTCAGTCACCATTAGGTTTCACGTAGCAAATCTATCAGCAATAATGTTTCTTTAGGTTTAGGTTCTTTGGAACTCTAAGTGTCAATAAAATGATTGTCGGTGAGGTAAAGGTGACCTGATTCTCAAATCTCGATAGCTTAGCATTCGTGGCAATAGAATGCTAAGAAAGCATCTCGAGTCGACGGTGGATACTAGAAAAAAGGCCTCGAATGCAAAGGGTTAATATCAAGTTTGCAACTTTTGTTTTTCAATATCGGCCAAGTTGGGATGCATACTTGAAACTTGGCCACATATTGTTTCTTTTCGATACGATGTCGAATGGCCCATCGGAAGTCGAAATTGGTTTAAGATCAATTTTTAACCTCCCTTTCGGCTTATACCTTTTGTCGGAGACCCCTTTTCTTGCAGTTCGCTATTCATGTGTTACAATCTAATACCGCAGAGGTAGCCTTTCATAAATTCTGACAATTCAATTGCTCTTTAGAACTCCCCTTTCCTAGACCACTGTCCATTCACGTCCGGCCGTCCATTCGTTCGTTTATCACCTGCACGTGACGGTACATGTTTATCGATCCACTTACACGGAAATGTATCGCGCAATCTTTCCCATTGTTCCTGTATACCTCTTCGCGGCCTGTCAAACGCTCCGCACGGCGACCCCCTGGCCTTGCATCTTGGTCAACCCTGCGGCGAGACGTCGGGGGTGGAAGGAAACAGCTTCAATTTTTCACCCTTTTACAAGCAGTCCCAATAAAAACTATCGCCGAACCGCAAGCCGTGACAGCCTGACAAGGGCTTTTGTGAGCACGACCCTTTAAGCGGCCGCATTGTTGACTGCGTCCTCAGACTTGACGGAACGGGCCGACCCTGCGTGTAATCAGTCCGGTGATAATAGTTTAATTAATCACTGGCTGACTAACCCAACGATTCGGGGCTGATACGAAAAGTTGGCCAGGTCGCTTTCAAGACCTTCCGATATCGCGGCGAACCGGAGGTCTTGTGTATTTATCTTCGCAGTTGATCCACGTAGACGATCAATCCGCGATCTCGAACTTTCTATGGATCGTGAGTTAGAGGATTGAACGTCGCGCGAGATGTATGAACGCTATCGGGTACGTTACTTTAGTCAGAAAGTCGTTTACGGTTCAAATTAAGATTTTTAACCGAGCAATTTTCGAAAACATATATTCAGTATATTGTTTCTTTCTTTAGTTATTACTAGTACTTTATGTCGCACAAGATGATTATTTGTTGGAGTCTATAGAACAATTTTATTTTTTAAATTGTCCATAGAAGCGATTCTTAAATTTCTACTTTGCTTAGAAAATCGTTTACGGTTCAAATTACAATTTTTAATCAAATAATTTAAAAAAAGACATTTTCAGTATATTGTTTGCTCCTTTGGTTATTATTAGTACTGTATAGCTTACAAGTTGATTATTTATTGAAGTTTATAGAACAGTTTTTTTTTTAAATTGTCTATGGATTAATTCTCAAATCTCTATTTTACTCGAAAAACGTCTATTGTTCAAATAAAAATGTTTAACTTAGTAATTTTCAAAAACATATATGCAGTATATTGTTTGCTTCTTTCGTTATTATTAGTACTTTATGTCCTACGAGATGAGTATTTATTGGAGTTTACAGAATTGTTTTTGTTTCTTTTTTAATTATTTATGGGAGTGATTTTCAGGTTTCTCTTTTTCAGTCATCCTGCCTGTAAAAGAAAATTTTCGGTGAACATTGCTATTAAATTGATTATGCCCAATAATTAGAAATTGCAATGTCCCTTAGCACTTTTACTTTATCCTTCTTTTATTCTTTATTTGAATATTATTTTTCTATGAATATTATTTTTATTTTATATTACAGTGAAGTATTTGTACTTGAAATAGAATGTTTCTATTTATTACTCTTGCCAACAAAAGAATATATCCATTTATTTATTAGGATTAAGCTATGTTAAGACATTATTACCGTAACGTTATGCTACATTTTTATCGCGCAAAATGGTAAAACGACAAATACAGGAAAACGGATTCCAAGAGAACTTATCCTGGAATATTTTCTATCACGAGGATATCTTCGTTTCGATTCGATTTCAGACTTGCAACGTACAAACGAGAAAGAAGCTTACATTTCAGCAAGGCTACAGAATCTACAAAGAGATGATTTACTTTCATCATACAAGTAATTCCTCTCGTAGTTCCATTTCAAAGTCTCTTCGATGACGAATTTATAGTGATACCTTCAACAATTTGGGAACCTGTGCATTTTCTGAGCAAGGATGCAATGCATTTTGGAAAACATCGCTGTTAAGTCTTCAAGTATAACTTGTTTTTTAGAAATAATATACATACTATTTTAGTTCAATTGCTATACTTTTTACGTCTAATTTCAATGTTATATGAATAAAAGAAAACGTTTGTGTATATACAATTAGCTGCAAAATTAATTATTACGAGGGATTGTTTGTTGAGACATTGTATATTTGTTCTCAAGATCATACTTTGAATACAAATTTTATGTAGAATAAATTTACGTTTATTTTAATTGTTCATGTGATAACTCTTGCCGCAGGGTGGCTCAAACTTCTACGAAGAAGATTGATATCACTAT
>NC_071980.1:13737721-13742893 GCF_026283585.1 Hylaeus volcanicus
TAAAATCTTCGGGAACGTGCTTACAAAGATTGAACCTAAATAGAAATGTAAAATATATATACAGGATGTTCAGATTATTATCATTTTTTTTAAGAAAATTTAAGAAAAAGTTTCGATATTTTCTTATAAAGAATACGCCGACGTAAATTATGTTTTAAATTAAAATTTATGTAGAGACTTAAAGTAGAAAATTAAAGTATTTAATTTCAATGATGTATACATACTAATATATGTATATACACACATATATAGAAAAAGAGTTATCACAAGTAAAAGCTCTCGGTGACATGACTATGAGCTGCACAACGAGATATGGTATTTTGTTTCTATATACATCCATATTGGTCAAGAAATATAATTCATTTAAATTTATTTATGTATGATATATTGGCATTATTATTTTCGTTTTATCTTGTATCGCTACAATTTTTTTAGGAAATGTTTTACCTTGAGAATTATTAGGAATATTCCGAGAAGCTACAGTAATTACTTTATTATCAGCTTTACCTTATGTCGGACAAAATTTAGTAGAATAAATTGGAGGAGGATTTTCTATTAATAATGCCATATTAAATCGATTTTATTCTTTTCATTTTATTTTACCTTCATATTAGATCTAATAATCCAATAGGAACAAATTCTAATTATTACAAAATTTCTTTTAATCCATATTCTACCATTAAAGATATTCTCGGATTTATATCCCTGTAATAGCTCAAAAATCAATAAACTTCAGCAAACTTGAAATCGAATACAGTGATAAAGTAAATGCTCCCTTATTCTATCTCCTCCACTAAAACCAACTCAATATCTACAGAATCTATCTTCCGTCGCGCGAAACGAAAAGATGTCGGAACTGCGTCCAGAAGGAGCTCGTTTCTCAGAATGGCAACTAACCTGGCCGAAACCGTACAACTCGGAATCGATAGCCGTTCAATGTGCCAGCGCTCGCGCCCAATCCACTCGTGGGAGAATGCTCGGTCGCAACCGAGTGTATTTTCCCTCCCTAATTTTCGTAAGGACGATTCGTTTTATAAGCCGTCGTTAATCGCGGTGAACCTGGGCAACTGTTTGGTGGCCCCACGGGATGTCCGAGGTACAGGGTCGCGGCGATTTGGAGATAAGGTTTCGAGGCTTGTTGGTGCAACCTGGCCAACGTTAAACCCCAAATCCCTACGCGACTATCCAAGTTGAGCCTTGCGGTGTTGCGGCGGCAACGGGCAGGATCCGGCAGGAACCTCTCCGCAGGATCTATCTCGAGAAATCCATCCCCTCGCGTCTTGAGAAGCGTCGCAGTTAACTGCATGCTGCTCAATGCGCATTCACCGCACCGGCCACCTCGGGACCTTAGGGTCCTGGACCAAGTCCTCCCTGGAAGAGGATCCACATTCCGCGAACATTTGCTTCGGTTACCTGTAATTGTCCCCGCATCGTGAAGCGAGCAAACAGCTTCCAGCTCCCAAACAGCGACGTTCGAGCGTTTGCTTCTAGGATCAACGACATGTTTAATGCCTTGCGGATGTTACGTACTGAGGCTTCTTCAAGCTGACCCTTTCGGATAAGGTCGTTGTACTCGCGATGCCGCAGGGTGGCTCAAACTTCTACGAAGAAGATTGATATCACTATTACCATTTTAGACTAGTTTTCAAGAATATGAAGGGCACGCGTTCACTTATTGAGAAGATGATTAGTAGACTGCGGATTTTTATGCAAAATAAAATCTTCGGGAACGTGCTTACAAAGATTGAACCTAAATAGAAATTTATTTTATTCTGCAAGTATTATAACATGAACTTTACTTTCAATCTTTTTTATATTGTTCCATATTGTTTGCATTTTGTAGGTTCTTGTACATTTAAATTTCCTATAAATGCATAAATATCCGCAGTCTAATGATTAGATTACACTTATTCTTGTATAGTAATGGATGAAGCAACATCAGGCTACAGCTTCCTTCGAGCATTTGAGAGTATATCTACAGTGCGCAGGTCTGGTGTTTGGTATTATTAACTGTAGGAGTCTAAATATTCTTGCATTTCTAAGGGTATCAGAACTGGGAGGTGAGTATATAACCCTTTGACCGCGTGACAATTTTTCCTGAAAGTTCTACTGAAAGTCCTGATTTGTCCTAAAAGTTGCCAGGAGTCGCACTCGTAGTTTAAGCGCCCTCTTCAACAACTAGCACAGAACTAACATGTTTATATAAAGAATGTAAGAGGATAAAAGTGGTCAAATTTCATCGACCATCGTAAGCATAGTTCTTCCCATTTAGAATCAATCTTTTGTATTTGTTTTAGAATCAGTATAGATCTCGTAGTACTGTGAAATATTTTCTACAATTTTCGAGGCATAATGAAAAAAATTAAGTAATTTATACACATAATTGATGCGTACGAAAGAGAACGATATATACATCGATTATTAATCGAATTGATTAAATAAATATTGAAAAATACAAGTATTTCATGATAAGAAAAATGTACAATTATTACATCATTCTGATCTTTTCTGAGCTTTTCATTATTAGTTTTAATTGTAACGTAAGTAAAGTGCATGAGCTTTCCCATTCCGTGAAACAATTTACGAAGTTTCGATTAAATGTAATTTAACATAATTATTGCATAAAATCTTGAGTGTAGTTACTATGGTAAGAAGAGCATCATTAATAAGGTATCATTGATTGAAATAAAATTCTAGTATTTTCTAAAGCCCACGAAGCTGAATTATTTATGTACTCCTTATTTGAGATGTTAGTAGTATCGGACAGTACAAGTCAGACACACCTGCGGGCACAACAGCCTCGCGTAACCGATGGTCAGTAGTATAGGCCGGAACTAGCCAGCCAGTATTCTCCTACTAACATATTCGGCAACCCGAAAATCGCTCTTTTTTAAATTCTGCAGATTTTGTTGGGGAACGTAAGACAAGCTTTGAGCTATTTTTGTTATCGTGGAAAACATCCCTTATATGTGTTTCCCAATTTATCAATATACAGTCGAATGTCCGTCATAAGTCTGCTTCTAATAAGCCTCTTCTAAAACTGTCAAAATTATAAACTAAGTACATATAGGAATGCAATTATGATTTGTTAAATAAAATGTGACTTATCGAAAAAACGTTGCGAGCAAATTGGAAGTAATCTATAAGAGTATGCATAAAGATAAAATTTATTATTACTGTTATTATTAATTAACAATAGAAAAAAGAACACAAAGTAATACGGGAAGATTACAATATATATTTTGCGGCAAATAATTAAATCAATACGAAATTAAGTATATATTACGTTTGAAATGATGAAAAAAATAAACAAGCTTATGAGAGGTAGTCGACTGTATCTTTAAAACTAGAGTAGATATAACAAAATGACTAGAATAAAAAGTTAGTTGATTTGTTATGCTTTTTGAGGGTAATTTAGTAAAACGATAATATTTTCTTTAGTGCTGAAGAAATTCCCCGTTATCTCATTTAAACTAATTTAAATTTTCCCTCTCGTTGAAAACCACATTTATCGTAGAGATACTTTTTAAATATACAATTTCAGCACCATAAATAATACTAGTGTGAATATAAGTATAATCGAATCATCACACTGCAATACATAAATAAACAAAATACATTAATTTAAAACACGCAGTGTTTCGTTTAACGTGGAATGGTTAAATATTTTAAAAACAAATTAATTGTTTAAAGTGGTAGCTTATATAAAATCCAATTAAAATAACACTAATAAATTGCTCTGTAAATCTCTCTCACTACTTCACTTACAACAAAATTACTGACTGCATACAATATCTCCCCGTTTACTACATAAGACATGTAAAAACATTTTTTTGATAGCTTTATTTTCTCTTAAGCATTCAGCCTGCTGCTTTAAACAAAACACCTTATTTATACATCTGAGTCTTTAAAAATTGGAATAATACTGATTAATAAAATTATTAGGTTGTCTCAAAGGTTTCTTCCGTGACTTACATTCAGTTATTTTGTGTAGCAATGTTTATATAAATAGACAACCTAAATCTTAAATGTTAATGTTGTAACAGTAATGAAGCAGAATGAATCGTACACAATTCAATAATATAGCATTAGACATAAAATATTGTGTATGTATTACTGTGGGATTCTATTTTTAGTGAGGATGAGGGGGAGGTGAATAAAGACACTATTGCACGCAAACGAAATAATATTTAATTAAAGAATTATGGTATTTCTCTGGTGCTCGTGATCGACTGACTGTCGTCTCCCGATTCTTGCCTCCATGCCCCGTCGCGCATCTTATGTTTTCACCTAAACCGTCTCACACACACATTCTTACATTCTGCAGTCTTTCCATTCTCGCTGCATGCACTCTTACATCACTACAATCATCCTTCGTTACTTATTAATGAAATGGAAGAAACTTTTGGGACAACCTAATAGCTTCTAAAATCAATTATGTGTTACTCAAAAAGAACAAAAAAAACCTGATCATTCCGTGACTTTAAAATTAACCATTTAAGAAACTTATTTTCAATATAAAAAGTTGGCAGTCAATCAAGTGCTTCGGCACTTTATATTTAAAAGTATTCCAAGTAAGGTATTCAAACAAGGTAATCGACTCGGCTAGCGAACGGCTCATTTATCATTCACTGTCCATAGCTAACGTCTAGCGTAATGCTTCTTCCGAGGGACACTTTGTCCAAGTAGAAACACGCTCGTCCGTCAAACGAATGCGAAAATGTTTCCGCGGGGAGTGGTTTCGGATAAACTATCGCTGTGCGCTGGAATGTAATTAATCCTCGCGAACAGATTCGCGGTAAACGTTGCGTCCGCAAATATTGTCCTTTCGCCCAGAACTTTTATAGTTCTTGACGCCGGCAGTCGAGCTCTCGGTACACCAGGAGCCAGGGAACGGCTGATTAAACAGCGTGCCGTGTTCCTTCTGGAGTAATTAAAGAGCTCAGCGAAAGCTCGTGGTCCTGGCACGTCGAACAAACTTCGTATCCCGGTGGCAAGAACCGAACGGCGGGCGCAGGTATCTTCTGCGGCGAAGACTCCTCATCCTCCTTTTATCTCTCTTTCGCCACGTTCTCTCTCTCTCTCTCTCTCTCTCTCTCTCTCTCTCTCTCTCTCTCTCTCTCTCTCTATCTATCTATCTATCTATCTATCTATCTATCTATCTATCTATCT
>NC_071980.1:13743293-13812158 GCF_026283585.1 Hylaeus volcanicus
CTATCTATCTGTGGCATACTACGAGCTCTTTCTCCAGTCAGGCCTCTTTCTTTCTTGCGTCAGGGAAGTTGGATTAGATAAGTTTGCCGTTTAGCCAGCTCTCGATGAGGTTTGGCTTAGTTGATTCCATCCGAATCTCTCAGCTTCGGTTCGGTTTTGTTTGGTTTAGTTCGCCGCGCCTCGGCGTTGGGATGGAGTCTTTGGTCGTCTGTAAAGCGGCCCTCAAGTGGTTCCTGACTACCATTGGCCTGGCAGTTCGCACCGGCTATACCATCCCGTCGTCGTTCCGCCCTCCTGCTCTCTACTCCGTTTGCTTCCTGCTCTCCTCTCCCTTTCTCCTCTCCCCTCACGATGAAAACTTTCGACTTGACGGATCCCCGTTTCCCACGATACGCCAGATTCAATTTCCATCGATACCTACGGTGGCGCATTGTGCGGCTTAAGGTCGTCCGGAGTTTCTTGATACTCGCAGAGAATTGACCGTGCGGGAGCCGGGAAACGAGCTTCCCGCTCGGCTAACAGGAATTCACCTCGCTCCCTTTCCCCGATTTAACTTTACATTCGGGATTTCGGAAAAACCGTTTGACCCTCGCTCGTGGCTATCGGGAGATCGATGTCAATTCTGTTGTAGGTGACTTTTGATTGTGAGTCTCTCGTCCGAATCCTGCTGTTTTCGAGTCATGCAACGTTGAAAGAGAAAATATAGTAGGTTGTTTCGCGAATGTTTTTTTTTTCTTTTTTATTTAATAAGCTTAACGTCGCATCAACATCATGGGTTATTAGCGACTTACAGAAACAGTACAGGGTAACATTTTGTTAAAGAACTCAATAGTCTTGCAGAATTCTACTAAGGCGTCCTGGTATTTGAAAGAATAGTTGGCTTCACTGATACTATTATGGATGTTTCCTTCTGAACTTCCTCCTGATTTCGTTGTATTTGGGGCAGTCAAGGATGATATGATTAATAGTGATTTGAATGTTACATTCATCACAATTTAATGATTGGCTTCTGTTGAGTAGGTGTGAGTGAGTAAACTTGTGTCCACTTCTGATTCGTGTTATTACCATTTGCTACCTTCGGTTGAATTTTTGATTCGTTTGTAAATCAGAAAAACTTCCAATAGCTTTATGAACTGTGCTAGCTCTATATGTTCTCCATTTTGCAGTCCAAGACTGCCTTAATAATGTTTATAAGTGTTTAACGATGTCCGAGTAAGTATTGTGAATCGGCCATTACATTTCTATGAATATCCTTATGTGATGAGCGAAAGTTCAGTGCTGAGTAAAATGTAATATTGCGAATGGGTTTATTGGAAATGGGGTATAATGAAAGAAAAAAATACTAATTGTATTAATTAAAAGTTTTGATTTTATTTATAAAATGTCACGAGTAAGCTGAGATCTTTTCTCTACGAAGAGCTGATCAAGACTAATAGACAAATGTTATAAGTAAAAGGTTGAAAGAATTTCTAGTTGTACACAGTGCAGTTTTCACACATCTGTTTATCCTCTAGGAAATTCTACGATTTTTTATTCTGGAGATGACAAACGTATGCATTGTACATATACATAGTACATATACATCGTACATATGCATTGTACATATACACTGCACATATACATTGTACATATGCATTGTACATATACACTGCACATATACATTGTACATATGCATTGTACATATATACTGCACATATAGATTGTAGTAAAATAAAATGTTGCATTATAGTAAATATTCTCTCTCTCACAACGTCTCTCACAATGCGTAGTTTCACGATACTACAGAATTTTTGCAAATAACTGTAACTAAATCATCCTTACTACCGACTGTCGACGATGTAAAAGTATATTCAACTTCTTGTTAAGATTTACTTTCTAAATACCCAAAAGATTAACACAAGAATTGAGTTTTATTCGTGGGTAAACTTTTCAAAATCATGAGGGATTTATAATTATATAAATTTATAAACTAAAATATTTAGGGTCTATCGTCTTCGACAAGAAGTTGAACTAAGGCAGTACTTTACACGAAGCAGAGGATAGATGACAAAGGAGAGGTAGAAAAAAAAGGTGGTCGAACGCGAGAAACCACTTTTGGATATTGCCGATATCGCGATCGATGCGTTTAAGAGATCCTCCCCCGACCATGTCTGGCTCAATCTCTGTCTAGTCACGGGAAGAAGAACAATGCAAATAGCGATCGGAAGCTCGTCCCACCGCGCTGTTGGAAACGATCTCGGATGCCATTAGCTCCGAACTTCACTACTCATGCTGTAGTAAATATCTGCACTGGGAACGCGGCTTCCCGAAGATAATCTACATATATTAAGCCGAGGACCGTTCGAGGACCGAGGTATATTTATTTTCGGCGAGCAATTACGCTAAAACCAAACTGGGAGGAGTCCTGCGGGTTCTGTTGTTCGTATCACGATTCGCTTACGAGGATGTGTTTTTCTCTACGCTAAAACTTAATCTGCTCCTGCGCGATATAATAAAGAAATACTGCGCCTTCCACGCGGACGCAATCTTTTTCGTGTCAACTCCTTATGATAACTTTTCTGTGGAAATAAGTTCTTTCATTTTGTTCGGAATAGAGAATGAAAATATCCCATCTTTCGGTCCAAGTTTGTATATTTATATCAACATCTTATACGTATTAACTTCTGCGAAATTGGTTTCTTTATTTCTTTCAACATGGACAATCAGGTCTTGTGTTTATCAGTCCAAGACTTCGACTATTTTTGTAATCTTTGTTGGACTTCTCATACAGTTTCTTTCTGTCCCTTTGCAGATAGCCCTAAATATGAGAAAGGATGAGCTCTTTCCCAGATTCACGTGCACCCCGTTAGGCAACGAAATCAGGAAAAATGAGTAGTTCGTGCCTGAAGCTAGTAACAAGAATCCCGTAGCACCTGCATAGTAACATCGCCCGGGCACCGTGGAGCACGTGCAATTTGCAAAGGAACAAAGGGGAAACGGTTGTTCATCGGACGGAGGAATGTCTCTCTATGCTAACTAATCTCTACGTGGTGGAGCCCCGTGAAGATGGCGACTTAATTTCCCCGTCCGTCGAGTAATTTGTTCCGGATAGCAGCGGACATTAAATAGATGTACATAGTACCATCTATGTCGGTTTCTCCTGTCTCTCTACACTTTGCCACAAAAGACTCTCTCTCTCTCTCTCTCTCTCTCTCTCTCTCTCTCTCTCTCTCTTCCTTTGGCCCTTATATACGCACACCCACGCTTGTTCTCCACATCCATGAAAGTGGGGGTCGAACGATGGCCAGGAGTAATTTTACGGAGGTCGAGCAACCCACCTCGCCATGACCCTTCCTACCCTTCTTTCTTCTTCTTCTTCCCCTTGTGTCTATCGCTGTCTTTCTCCACCTTCGTCATACCTCCAAGCTTGTTTCCTTACTTGCATAAGGGCTTAAGTGGTTATTTACTCCGGAGATATGGGATGTGCACGAGTGACGAAAGACACTGTGGCCCCATTCAGCCATTGCCTATCTCCTGGGCCTTGAACGACCTCAGATAAATGAAAATGGCGACAAGATTATCTCCTAGTGGCTGCTGTGCGCTTGCAGTGCGCGCTGTGTTCCCTATTGCTTTTCCCTAAGCACGTCGTGCACGATGCTTGAGGTAAGGTTTCGTCGACCGCCGTTATGACTGGACATTAAGGACTGAAAACCATGAGAACTGTTTGTCCTTTTGTAACGGATGGTGGCCATGGTATGAACCATGCAGGGCTTAGAAGGAACTGGGGTAGGTGGAGTGAAAGGGCGATTGTGGTAGGCGAGTGAAAGGAATGTAAAATTGTGTATTGTGTTAGAAATAAGAAATACAAAATAAGTGGTGCGCGCGCGCGCGCGCGTGTGTGATTATAAGCAGCAGATTAGTGTTAAGAGGAAATAAGGGAGATAAATAAGATATAGGGCAAGAAGGGTATTTAAGTTTAACACTATAAACTCAACAAACAAACAAACAAACAAACATAGTTACAGTGGCGCCATCTATGTGGATGAAACTTATACTCAGGTCTCGATCAGAACCTCACGAAAGACCCTGTTTTTTTTATCTCATTACTATTTAAAACGTTCAATTAAATAGGTGTCACAAGTTACAGAGTAGTTTTCATCCCATGAACATGAATATTAGCAGACAAGATAAGCTTCACCATAATTGTCCCGTTTACCCCAACCAGCATGAAAATAGTTAACAGACAGAAAGAAAAATTGCAGTGGGATAGAATGATTAATAAATTCGTGATTTATATCTAGAAATGGATTTAATACATTCGCGATTCAAAGGCCAAACAGTGACCACGCTGAGCATTTTAGGGTTTCGTATAAATAAAAAAGAAAACATATAATGAAATCATTATTTATTTGGCAAACTACTGTAATATTACAAAATTTTAAGCCATAATAGATCTATTTTTCAACATTATTATGGTACCATGTAGAATCTTCTCCTCAAAATGATTATAATCAATTAATTTAACTAGAAATTTATTTTCATTTCTGTCGGGGAACAGGTGAAACGGTCGTTCAAATTCAGTATGATTCGTAACTTTAATATTTCAATTATAGTTTTATTCGTTTATTTATTTGCATCCGCGTTGCTGCATTGATTTATATTCAGCGATAAAACGATGAGCGTAAACAGGGAAATAAATGGCACACCGAAATCGCGAGACTGGGGCTTGCATAAGCTATATTTACAATGCAACGAATGTTATCGTTTTTAAATGTATATTTCGTTTCAGTGAATGAATGTTTTTTATTCCGCGCAATAGCATCTTCGTGGAACCGTGCTGTGAAATTGAACACATTTAACCCTTTGACTACGAGACGATTTTTATTGGAAATTCCATGGCGTGTGTCGCTCGAACAGGGTTGTTGTTATTATAGTGTTATATCCAAATATTAAGGCTCCGCATTTTAATAAAGAAACACTTAAAGAAGATAACATTTACTCTACTTTTAATTTATGAATCACCAGATTATTAATCACTAGATTTATTTATTTCTCTTCATATTTTATCAGGGATGAGCTTATCTAAATGAGCTTTAACTTCGTTGGTGATCAGTATTGCTTAAAGTGGCAATGCTGTTAGTCAATTTTAATTTATCGATTTATTCAAAAGGTTAGTCACCTAATAACCTAATCACTTTCCATTTGTGGATTTCTAATTCAGAACCTAATAACACTTGACTGACAAAATGAAGTTTAATTTCTCTTGCAACTGACACAATACTATTGGAAACCTGTTTGCCTTGGAGTGTTTGGATTAGTGACACCTGAATTTGATCTCATTTCTAAATTACCGTAGAGTGTCTTTGACGGCATCGCAACTTTCTTTTCAAGGGAGCTCTGATCCATTTTTCCAAGGATCGAGGACAGAGTCAGTTACCCATGCACGGCAATGAATAGAACCTTGGCAAGAACGCAAAATTTCTGCCTGGCCTGGAATTCTTCACCAGTACTGAAGAACCGATAAAACTAATTTTTATTTTTCCCCTCAGAAATTTCTGGGTTTACGACGACTGGTTGCTATTCAGGATAGGGAAGGCGGGGATTCTATACCCAGAACGATGAGACCTAATTTCTTCCCTGGGAATGTTTACTACGTCTGGCAATCAAATGTTAAGTGAAGTAAAAATTCTTTTGACTCAAAATGAATGGAGGGACCCGTAACCTCGCCATAAATCCTGCTAGAAGCTTCAAAGAAGAAAACCCAGAAAAACGAAAGCGCAGGATCTACAGTTTTTAATCATTTCAAAAGCAAATTGTGGATTAAACTAATGCGATATACGTTGTATTAAATGTAATCGTTAGTTTGTAAATTAACACTAAAGATACAAATGTACATTCAATGCCAATTTTTTTCTGATGTATTTCTTATGTATTTTAACTCGAAAATCGCAATGAAAGATTGTTCTATGGATAGGTTTTTTTCAAATGAATTTTTGAATTTTTTTTTTTTTTTATTTTTTCTGAGATACCTTCACATTTTAGGCCATATCTCTAGTTACAAACGTCCGATTCGATCGCGCAAGATGCCACATTAAAGGTAATCGAATTTCCAACAATTGCTTCCAATATTGTTTTCCAATCGGTTCAATAGTTTACATGTTACGGGCCAATAGATATGAGAAACTTCGATGTTTTCGGCTAAAATGGAATACAACAATTTCTTCCATCGCTATGGAAAAATAGAAACTATCAAAATATACCCAGTTTCTTATTGTTTGTGTATGGATCCCACTTTTACGAAGAAAAACAAGCTTTTGTTAAATAAAATCTAGGGATAAATAACGGAGTTAGGAACAATTGAGTAAAAGTACAAAAATTCCTATTGTACTCTGTTTTTCCATTTTTCTCCTATTTATATAGGAAACGTTTATGAAACTATCAAATTATGTCCAGTTTCTTATTGTTCATATATGGATCGCACTTTTACGTAGAAAACAAGCTTTTGCTGAAGAAAAACTATGGATAAATACTGGAGTCAAAAACAATTGAGTAAAGGTACAAAAATTCCAATTGTACTCTGTTTTTGTATTTTTCTCCTATTTATATAGGATACATTTATGAAACTGTCAAATTATATCCAGTGTTATTAATGCTTTTACCGCAATTTTTACGAGACAATTATTGTGATGGAGAATTCATTTAATTAACAAATTATTACTCCTTCTTTCTCTAGACTCTAACAAAAAAGATATAGTAGTTGCATGTATAAAAAGCATCTCTCGATCTTGGTAGTTTTAGTGTTAAATGTAATTGTTATTTATACTTCTTAAAAGTATAATAAAAATTTTAGAAAGATATTCACGGTGCATGCTTGCTGTTGAGTGTTTCCAAATATAGGAACATGAATAGAATGCATTTAGAACTCGATAGTAAAAAATAAGATCTTGATCAGTACTCAAACTCACAATCAGTTAGACCACGTTCAATGTACATTAAAACATTAATAAGTTCTCATTGAACTCACACAGTTTCATACGTCAACAATTTTGTAAAGCGTAAATATATTTCATAGTTACTAACAGTAATCCGACTCCTTACATTTTACTACCTCAGTTTCTTGCGGTTATATTTCAGATTAAAATCTTAACAACGTTCATGCACGAATCGATCGCAACCCTTGCTATTAACACATTCACGACTGGTACATATTTTACGTTTCTAATACCGTGTACTGACTCAAATAATAAAATTCTGAAGTGGATATCACAAATTTGTATTATTAGGGCGAAGATAAAAATTGCAAAGTATATTTTGAAATATCAATGTTGTAAATATATACCTACTGTACAAAATAAAATTATTTTCATAATTTTTTCATAACCAAGAATAGAATTCGAAATTTCGTCAGCGGTCGCGAATGTGTTAACGCTTCGAAGTTTAACGGATTGTATCAATGGCAATCGAGCGTCATCTCTCGATCGCGAAGGATTATTCCGTGAAGATCACTCGAAAAATAATCACGTAGGTAACCGCTCAACGCAAGGACGTAAAAGGAGGAACACTAACTCTGCCATGAAAGTGCTAGAGTCCATCGAAGGCGGTTAATTAGGGTTGTCGATACCACGCGCAAACGAAAGACGAAACAGAGATAGGGAGAGAGAAGGATCGAGGGATATTTACTTAGCATAATTACTCGGTCGTAAACACGTCGGTACTGCGGCCTATCCCCGGGCGGACGATAAGACACCGACGCAGCGCATGAAAGATAGATGAGAATAAAGGGTGCTAGGCTAGGTGGCGAGGATGGGAGCCGGGAAGAAGCCCTTATCAGGCTCGCAGTCGTCGTTAATTAGAAGGTTTATAGCGGTAGGCGATGCCATGGAAGAAGTAGCCGAGACAGGAGGAATGCAAAGCCAGTCGTTCCGCTGGAACACACTCATTGGTAGGCTCTCGTAGTTGGGTCGTGTGCTCGAGTGGCTGCTTCCGTGGCCCCGTTGCGAATAGTAAAGTTAATAATAAAGAACCCTGGCCGAGCTCCCGACGAGGTCAGTAATAACCAGTCGTTCCGTCCGCAAAACTAATTCCTCCATCGGTATAATAGCGAGGCTGCACGCCAAACTGTTAAAGGGAGTTGGGAAACGCTCTAGCAACCCCGCTACCCTCGGCATACGTGGCCGTCGAGGATACCATACTAGGGTTCAGACTTCGAAGCAGTTACAGTTCTTTACAGTTCTTTTTATCGCTTTTGCACTCCCCTGGCCACTGCACGATCCGTCGTTTCTTGTTATTTGGCGACCGTGCTGTAATGCAGACGTCATTATTGGAGCTCGGGTAATCTACCTTTGATTGGGACGATGCATCATAAGAATGGGATTGGAAGTATCGAAACCTAATAGGATGTATATACCGGGTGTGTACGTATAAGCTCGGACATACACAGGGTGTCAATTCTACAACAAATTTCCACCAAAAAGTACTCTTAGACATTTTCTTTGTGTCGCCTTAGATACTTTTTAAGCGGCTATAACTCCACCAAATTGCAGTGCAAACTTAAAACTAAGTATACCATTCGAAAGAGCGTTAAATTTCCCATCTCCCTGATGTCAAACCATAAATTATTACGTAGATTTAACAAGTGAAAAATTAGGTCAAACTTTACATTGTGAAAATTTTTAAAAATTTGACTTTTTTTGTATTCGTTTTTCGGTTTCAAAGACATGGTTATTTAGTGGGCACTCTTCGGGAAAAACTTCCTCGGCGTCCCAGCTTTTGAATGGTAGTATCAAAAAAAAATTGTACGCTGGTATTTTCGGGAGAAAATGGCGTTTAAATGGAGTTTTCTAGTTGTCAATGTTTTTTAAATGGAACTATATATTTTTTTTATCGCGATGTAATAGTATCGGTGAAGACTTCTTAAATGACATATTATACAATGACCTTCGTGTGACCTTGGGTATGAAAAATCCAATAAGCATTACAGGTATAATCAGTGATTAATTTACTACACTAATTGGTTTGGTTGAACCACTTTATTTCTATAAATGTTCGAAATGATGACCATTGTTTGCAATATATTGTTGTATGCGGAAAATAAATGATTCTCTGGCTCTTCTAATAGTTTTATTGCTAATATTGGAACATATGATGTACAGTAAAATCTTTTTCCCTGTCCAACAGAACTGCAATATTAGCAATGTCGTAAGAGAGTTACTCTTAAAAAAGTCATTTTAAGGTGAACGTATTATACATATCTGAATGTGTCTTTTTTTATTATCTACAATATTATGATAATGTTATTTATAATCCTATTTGACAAAACGCTAATGACCTTACATTCCCTGAAACGATGACCTTGAAATCATGTGTTTATTTATCATAGTAAGTCTCCCTCCAAACAAAACATTGTGATCTTGTAATTTTGGTATTTTTCATTTCCCTAACATTATAGCCGATAAAAAACAAATTCAAACATGTATAATGTCAACATATTATATATGTTTGAATGTATCTTTTAATCAACTGAAATGTTGTATCACAATAATTAAAATACCCTGTTTCATAAAAAAAAAAAATCCAAAACCTTGAAACTCTGAAAATATACTCTTGCGACAAATTTTTTGCCCATTATATTATATCTCTCTCTAAACCAAATACTGTTTTCCCATAACATTTATTTTCTATCACAAAAAACATGCGAAGTATTTAAGATACGAGAGTTAAGTGGGCGCTCTGTGCAGAGTGTGCATAACATATTTGTTCTCGCGTTTGCAAAATCGAATACGAAATGGAAAATTTCGTCAACGAAACAATAATTTATGAATTACTGCGAAAGGGGTGCACCATCCTTCTCAAATATGTATATACATATATATGGTTTAAGCAACAGTAATCCCGATTAATGTTACGACGCGTACTCGAGAGGCAATGCTGAAAACCAGCGCTCCGCCGAAACGATGGAACGTATAACTATACCGTGGGCGTTCTCGAAACTGCACAGCCATAAATCCCGAACGAAACTAAGCCCTGGCGACCTACGCGATGCAACTTTAAAGCCCGTTAAGTGATTATTAACGTTCCTTCCACGCCAGCCGCTGTTAATATGCAAGAACTCCAGCCATTTTGAAATACGCATCCGTAATTACTTCATCGTCTTACAGGGATGTTCCTGTCGGCACTTGCGCCGATCAAACTAATAATTCCTTCTAACAAGAACTTCCTATAACTTCTTGTCAAACGTCTGTAATCACAGAGCTTCGGTTGGAAAAACGAAATAAAATGAATTTGGAATAAATGTTTGATATGTACAGGATGTTTACACTATTACCAGCCAGCGTAAAAAATAAGTGTTAGGAAAAAGTGCAACAGGAAAATGATTTGCAGTACCCTATGATCAACACGATAGCGTGTATCAAATTTTTATATTCGTGATATTTTTTGAGAAACGGAGGTGATCTTTATTTTTTTAAATGAAATGTTGTAAATTTGTTGGTTCAGAAATTATACAGATGTGTATATTATTGTTAATTAACGTATATATAAAGGTATTTTTCCTAGTTTGTTGCACCTTATGTGTCCAACCATGTGGATATCACAAATATCAAAAGTATGTAGGTATTATCTTCATTCTGTATTAACTTTGCAACCTTTAAAAATAGAAAGCTAATGTATGCTATTTTCGATTAAGATGTATGTATAAATATCTTTTTCTAAATGTATTTCCGTAAAGTTCATCGTTGATAATATTTAAGACACCTTAAGTTTCCAACCAAATAGACATCATGCATATCAGATATATGTATATTACTCTCGCTCTGTATTAACTTTATAAATGCGTATGTAATGTCTCTGATCTTTAGTGCAAAATAACATTATTCTATAGGGTATTTCACCTAACTTGACCACCTTAAATATATCGCTTATTTTGTGTGATAAGAAAAATGTCAGTGGGAGAAAATATTCTGTTCGAAGGCGCCAATACTTGCTGTACATTTTTAAGTTGTTCTACAGTAATTGATGTACGTTCTGATGATTCTATATAGAAGCCTTTGTCGCATGTTTTCTGCTGTCGTGAGAACATCACTATAAACTTCATTTTTTAGGTGATCCTATAAATCAACTGGCGTAGGATTTCGGCGATCGAAACATGCAACGAAGGGTTCTACAAGAATGTAAGATCAATTACTGTAGACAACTTAAAAATGTACACCAAGAATTTACTTACCGCCTCCAAAACGGTTTATGCTTTCGCAGTTTTGCATGTTGTCTTTAGTACTCCGGAAAACATGAAAAAGAAAGAAATGAAAGAAACAATTCCACAATTCTTTTCAGATCTGCTAAACCCAACTGTTGGTTTGGATATGGCGTCTGTCGATATTTCACTGTTGTAATATTTCAAAAGCGAATGATGTTCTAAGGTATAAGCTTCTGAAATACTATACTAGACACCTACTTTCGCTTTTGTAGGGTTCAAATTCAATTTGGGGTCGAATATAACCTCGGCAATTTTTCTCAATGATTGATGTATTTTACTTCTTCCTTTACATGATTGAAGTTTCCAGTGTCACAATTATGCTTCGAAAAAGTATGCTTGAAAGTATGCTTCAAAAAAGTTGTATTAGAAGTTCCAAAGATCATTTCTTCAATGTTTCTGCCATTATTCATAAGAATCATTTTACAAAGAAGACGCTTATTTAAATGAACATATTGGATTACAGATAGGATTATAATTCTTGTACAAGTTCAGTTTCTTAATGAAGCATTCTTACAAGATCTAAGGGATTTATTAGTTGTTTAAAATATAGACAACTGAAATAATGCCAGAAATATTAGCTCTTTAAATTCTATACTAAATTGTAGACTGTTTATAAATAGACTGGTAGATGAAGTGATAAAAGTTATTTATTAGTATTTATTAGTTAGTATTTATTTGTAAGCTACATACGTATGAAAAAACTAAGAAAGAATTATGTACTTAAGGTTTAGATTCTGAATTTACAATATCCTAAGAAATTATTAAACAAACCGAGTACCTGGTAGATATAAAGTCTTCATCAAATACAAACAGAAATTAAAAATCAAACGTATCAAGTACACAAATATGTAGTATTGTTTTTCATAGAAGAATTCCTTAAAAGTTTTCACTGTTGATGTTTTACGTGATGCTTAGATGTCCAAGCTTTCTCTTAGACAATTCAAACCAATAGTCCTTTTGTCCTTCATCTTTTCATTAATTTATAATATTCTAAACAAATAAAAACAAAAAAGCAAATGTAATAATTTTTCTAGAGAGGAAAGCTGCAAAAGTGCTTTTACTTTACGTGATTCGAGACTGTTCAACAGTGATTATTCCAGCACCTTCTGTTTCTATTGTTCCTCCCTGTTCTACTGTTTCATAACTCAAGAAACGTTGCGAAAGGGCAGTCACGAAGGGCACTCGTATCGAAAGAACGTCGCGGTTTCCTGTATTGAGAGGTTTACACAGATGCGAGATGATGCATCGCAGGCCGAGTTAGGTAAACGCTGCATTTGCATCTAAAAGAGTCTGTCAGTAGTTTATATGAAAATGTGAAATGAAACAGTATTTCACATTGGATCCCTTCTGCGTTGTTCCCGTCCTCGTTCCCCGATTTCACCGTCTCCTTTTTTTCCGTTCTCCCTTCGTGGTCTTACTCTTCCTCTAAGCTGTTCACCGTTCACTGTCTACACGAACCGCGGCACAAACGCATCGGCCAGAATCAATTTTCTTCCTTCGCCAGAGAAATTGGAAGGTTACTACAAATATTTGCCCAGACGCATTAAAGGCACGCAATGTACCGTAGAAAAACCATGGGCTATTTACGATCGATTATCTGCGATCAATATTTTGTCGCGAAATTGGGCTGCCGTTGTTCCAGCCAAGGAATGAGTTCCTTCGGAGAACTTAGGAAGAATTATCCCATTTCCTTTACTCGTGTCAGTATCCGCATATTTAAGAGAATAAACCATTGTTTTGATACATCTGGATTTTACATTTCACACTTAAGGGTAGTTCGGCCAACCATAAAATGACTCAAGACTTTTTTTTTAATTTTGTGAAAATTTAAGTATTAATACGTATTCTTCTGAAATAAGAAGTCACATCGCCGTTTAGTTTTTAAGATATAACGCTTAAAAATTCATTGCTTTTTGATACATTTCACGCATTGCTTATGGGTGATATCTGAAAAGGAAGTTAAAAATTTACTTGATAAATATGTATTCGTATTTAAGAATGTGACGAATATCTCAAGAAATTTAGTTTACTCTTTCAGGAAGTGTATTTTATAAATTCCAGAAGCCTGACCATAAGATAATAAATTATGATAATAGTATTGAGTCCTAATTGTCGACTTTAATATTCCCAGTTTTTTGTATCCAATTTTTTTCTCTTGTATATTTAGAGCTAATTAATAAAAGAAATGGAATTAATAGAATTTAATGTATTAGAATTACACTAATTAAAATTAGTAATTTTAATTCCTACGGTTAATATTTTCTGAATTAGTCTTATCAACGAGTTCACGATTTATTTTTCCTGTTTTCAGTTTGACTGTAATACACATAGGAACACTACATTATTTAAAATGATGTGCAAAGTTTGAATTTATACAAAGCTGCGAAGTTGAATGACAGACTGCGACAGTACAATCCGAGTACGATATAAATGCACAATGCAACACAAAGTTAGAATTTATTCTCAAGATGTCCAATCTAGTTTTAGTTAAACTCCAACATGTTCCGAAGTTTACACCAGTTTCTATATCAAGCCCAAGATAGTTCTAATCAAACTCTAGGCACTAAGCGAAGTTCAAAATAGTTTTGTTAGAAGCAGAGATGGTCGCTTCAATTTATCATTGATGTTAAAGGTGGAAGTATTCTTCTTATAATAACAGTTTCTTGGATATATTACAAGTTTGGGTGACTGATATCAAATTAATAACAATAATATTTTATATCTATTTTTACAATAATAATAATAACAATTCTTGATATTTTTTTGAGTCTATATATGGTTTATATACATTTATGCATTATATACAAGAGTAAACTATACTCCGCAGGTGCAAAACCGCTTGAAACGCTTCGAAAAGTGTCTTAATCGTCTTCTGCACACAGTGTTGCACATACGTGAACCTAAAAGGAATAAATTAAATTTCTCGCATATACCAAGATCTAAGTTTTCAAAGTTCTTAATGGGAATCTCTTTGATTACACAGTCAAGCCTTTAAAGAAAACGGCATATAGTCACGCACCTATTCATTGTTTATGTAGAGATGTTGCACTGTTTGCAACTGGCTCGTGGAACGTGCTTTTGCATTAATCTTTTAATTCTGATGCCCATGTTTCATACAGGCAGAATTTTATTCATCATCATTGCTAACAAATTGTAAAACTCGTTTAATCGGTAACAAGTTATGACGTTCGTTTCATAATAAATTGACTGCGGAGGTTTATACAAATTTATATTTTTACAGATCCAGCTGAAGAATTAAAATTCGCTTGAAAATATATTTGAAATATGTTTAAACATTGTAACGTATATTTTGAATATATTTACATTTGTGCACATGCTTATACATTTTCCCATATCTTTACTTAATATACATGCATAAAAATTCGCTGAATAGTAATTAAATGTAAAAATATATAGTAGTGAATTTAATGTAGTTAGTAAACATTTGTTTTCCGATACATATGCTTAATATTCACTCTACATTTCAACCTTAATTCGCGTTTTCTTCAGGAATTAATTAAATGTATAATTCCTTCTTAATTTGTACTAATAAAAAACAATAACAATATCGAGCCACAGAGCCAAATGAAGTAAAAACATTTCAGAGAGGTATTTGAAATAATAAACTGTACGAAAGGGCAATAAAATTAATGGTTTGGTCGAGTAAAATGAAATAGCCACTTAACCCAGATTTGACGTATTGTTCCATGTGGAAAACGTGATTTTAACGGTAAAGTATTAACAATTCAAATCACTAATTTATTGAAGCTGCGTTCTGCAAATAATTAGTACAAAACACTCGGGCATAAAGAGCTCCCGCTTCGTTAATAACGCTTGCAAAACGTGTAAATAATGCGGAGAAATTGCGTACAACGCAATATCAAATAAAACGACGTGTACAACAGTGATCGAAAAAGTAAAAGGTTATTATTTTTTTCTATCGTGCTTCGTATTTTAAAATTACGTTAAAATCATCGTGCATGGGCTTTCAGTTGGCATAAACTAAATTACGCGGATGAAATATTTAATACATATTGCTGAGGAAAAGTGTGTAATCTCTCTATACGTATGAAAAAAATGTAATCTTCATTTCATGAATCCTCTTATCTACTTTTATGTTCCACAATTTACAATAAATATATTATAGGCAACAGACAAGAATAACTTACAACGATTTCTTCATGATATTTAATATAATATAATTTTGTATAATGTTTATTTATATTTTTGATCAACGAAAAACGGATCAAAAATCTATTTTTGCTTGTTTGTTACTCGAAATTTGTGTGTAGATATAGGTTCTGTCCATTTTTTGTTTATATACGTGAATCTTTAGTGAAGACCATCAGGTACTAGAAGTATACATGGTCAACAGGAATGTACAACCTTTGTGGATATAAGAAAGTTTCTAATCTGGGATTTTTACCTTTCGTTTAGGTTGTCGATTGATTTGTTCTAACTTCTAAGATGTTCTTTATTCTATGTTATTAATCATTACATTTACTGACTTTTATATATATATGTTCCACACTTCTCAGTTTCATAATTTATATTTATTTGATTAAAAACATTAATACTTTTAAACCTCATATTTTGATTGTATTATTACTATAGATATACTAAGGCAGACATCACAGCCGACAAAGTAATAGTGTTACACTTTATCTAGACTATAAAGTTGCCAAACGTATTTATATAAAGAAGAAATCATTCTAATTAGAGTATATAAAAAGAATTAATAACCAAACATTTTTTCAAATTGTCACTTTTATTAATCAGAGGCCAAATTGGGGTCAAATAGATTAAATATAACACCATAGCCTAAACTACTCTTGTCAACCATTGTCTTTCTCTTTTTGACGCTCAATGTAACAATACTTACACGAATAGTTTAAAAAGTGCAATTTGCAAAATGTTTATACATGTGGCTAGGAAACATTGGTTTGCGTAGAATGCGGTGAATCCCACCGTTTCGTTGGATACTATTTGATCGAAATAGGCGGATTTTCTCTTGGTCTCCAGGACAGCGATAACTTGTGGTTATGTTATCGGAATTGCAGTTTAACGTGCAACCGCCGCGGCAATTGGCTCTTCCTAATGGAAAATATGATGCAATACGTTCGATCCTATCTTCGGCCTTATCGAATCACTCGTTTTTTTCCTATTTACATTTACACTTTACAAATCGCGGTTCCATTATTGCCGCGGGAACCAATTTTCCTCGCTCTTTAATCCGACGCGCGGAATAAATTCCACGGAAATCGGGATTTTAACATTTTTCACTTATCCTTGAATCTTTCAATCCGGCTCGAAATGTTCCGAGCGTTTTGTTCCTACTGTATTTCAACTTCAAAGGATTTTGATGGAAACGTTTTCGAAGATGAAAGGAAAGCTGCGAGCTGTATAGTGTGCTCTTGTAAAAAGTCAGAAGATGAACGCTCTGAGATCGATTTAAAATAAAATCAATCATTCGTATATTTTTGTGTTGGGTTTATATTTACTTCTTCATCCACTATTTCTTAACATTATCCATTAAACATGGCAAATAAATGAATCTATCGAGTAGAATAATTTAAAATAAATGTTACAAAACATTTTATAAATTGAAGTGATTAAAAGCGATGGCTAAACATATTCTGTGACGAAGATTAATTAAAAATGAACGCTAAAATTGTTTTAAGCATTCAAATAATTGAAAATGAATCCTATGAAGTAAAGTGATCAAAAATGTGTTATATATATATTATTTAATGCAATTAGAACCTCTTTACAGAGATTATTTCGCTACTTATACAATACATACATAATTACATAATACATGATAAATAATACATAGCGCACAAAACAGAATGCATTGAATGTGTTATAGATATATGTTTTATAAAATAAAATAAATGAAGAATAAATTTCAAGAATATTTTGTAAAGTAAAATAATCAAGAATGAATGTTAACAATAACATCCACTGATCTTACAAGAGCAGTGCAATACAGATCCCATATAAAAGAAATGTTCACATGGATCGGTGTTGGATTTAATCACAAGCATGCTGCATCACAGAGAAAGGCGTTACCCTCCATGTCCCTTGGCGTTTTCCTACTTTTTCCAAGTGTTTTCCTATGTGGATTCCTGTTTTCAGAGGAAACGCCGCTGACCCTATTGCGATCATCCCTGAAGTGCCAATTATACGTTCTCAATTCGACACCACAAATTCAATAGAAGCTTTTACGTCTTTAAACATTCAGTTTTTAATATCAAATTAAATATTTTGTGTGTTAAAGACACCATGTTTTTATACGTCGTACAATTGTCAAAATAACAATCCAAATTAGAATACACTGGTATTCAATTTTTTTATATAAAAAAAAAAAAAACTAGTAGTATATAAAATAGTGCTTCACAGTACTTTGAAAATAATTCTATTCAATGTTTAAATTTATGCTGTAGGTCTCTACAGATTGATTTTTATTTTTATTACAATACATGTCTCGTTAGTCATATCCCTGCTTTGTCTGAATTTTGATCCAGAGTCATATTTATTTTTAAAAATGTTTTACATACACATATTAGTGCTGCAACTGGAGTATTTCGTTTCTAGAGTTGGGCACAAGATGAAAATCTCAGCACATACAAAATTCCCATTGGCTACTGTACCATTCAGTCAATAGTGATCCATGATTCAACGTTTAACGATAAACGGCAATAAAATGTATCATAAAAGTCGTATAATAAATTGGATCACTATATTTGAAAAATAAATAGGGGATAACAGATGGGGAATGGGAAATGCATTTCTCATAAAATGATCTCTACATTTCCTCAATGTTATCAGGCGCGTATGTCGACGCATACAGGATGATTTAAAATCGCCGATCTTGGAATGCGTGTATTGATCATAAAAATTTTTATGATTGCAGGCATTTCGAACTCCGATTTCCTCCAATAATGCAGACGATCTTTATATATGGTGGATTGTAATCATTTTTTGATGTTATAAGATAATAGTATATGTGTGTATGTATTTAGTTTAGTCAATATAAGAGTTTTCTTGAAGGTATATTAACGAAACCTATAAAAAGTTAATGAGTAAAATGTTTCTAAGATAGAAAAAGGTTGGATAAAGATAAATATAGAATCAGAGATTGTTACAAGATGTAATATATCCCATTTTCCAAAAATAACTCATTTTGTAAATAAAATATGCAAGAATCGGAGAATGTAAAATAGATGAGAATCTAAAACTGGTAAATGTAGAATATGCATGAAAATCTTTGTAAATACATCACTAATGCGTTTGAAATAAATATTATGCCAGACGAACAATAAAATGTTAAGAATGTTACCAAAATCGAAATTCACGAAGCATAATGCAGAGGAACATTCTATAGTTTATTTTTAAATAAGAGAGGGGGATAGAGAAAAGTAAAAAATCTTTGTTGAGATCTTTGACCACACTCACTATGCTCAACAAATCTTGCATCAAGCAGTTACCACTTACTTCGATCACTGCGACAATTTTTAATAAGGAAGAAATTCAGTAACAGCAACCACGTGAAATTAGCACTGGATGAGTTTTCTTCATTTAAAAGTTAGAAAATTTGATGAAGATGAAATGAAGAAGTTAATCGCAAAAAGGGACACAGTTATAAGAAATTGTGATCAACACATTTACGATTAAAAATAAACATAAGCAATATTACTTATGCAATGACTTAATAGTTGAATCGAAGATTGAACGGGACTGCGATAATATTCACGCATCCACGCAATCGCGAAGCTAAATCACACAGCTGTTGGGAAATTCTCCTTAGGTTCTTTTCGCAGTTGAACGTGAGATCGTGTCTACGGTGGACGATTGTTGCGATTAAAAACAGTTGGTAATTAGAGGAAACCGTAGCTGACCCCGTCCAGGTTGTGGTTCGCGCATAAGCGAGGACAGGATGCGCGCTTTAAGCATAATTGAAGTCCCGTGTAGGGATGAACGGCTGACAAAACGAGGGCGGAATCGTGAGGTTTCTCTGGTGTACCCTGGTCGGCCATAGGAGAAATGACCGTCTATTACCCAGAGGCGCTCTCTGGGGTTGCGCGGAGAAGGTGACTTTGATAAAGCGTTTAACTAAGCGACTAAGCGGATGTAAATCTATGCAGATTGCCTGCTGACAAAAATCTCGCGCTCTCGACGCGTAGCTTGGCCCCTACTACCATCCCGTCTTCGCCTCCAGTCTCCTGGAGGCAGGATGCCACTTAAAGGACGCCCGTGGGACGAATTAGGTCGTTAATGGCGCCCCTGCGCAATAGCTACCGACTTCAGAATGCTGAATACCGTTGTTTAACGATGTGTCTGTGACTACTGACTACGATTCTCCGTTTCGAGGGCACTTCGCTCCTGTCTTATACAGGATCTGTTCTACGTCGTAGAGCAGGTGGCAAGAAATTTGATCCCCTTCCAGGGACTAGTAAAAAACTGTTGGAAAGCATTCAGGGCGAGGAGACAAGTTTGGCACTGTGAACTCTGTCGTCCAAACTGAACTCTTAATGATCAAATGCCCTGCAATTCACCGCGAGCGCTATCGATATTCTGTTCTCGTTACTTCCAATAACTTGGCAACTTTGTTTCCGTAGATGTTTGCTATGATACAGGATGACGCGGATATTATGCTGAATGTAATTTGTAAATGATACGTTGTACGAAGAATTGTTGTATCTAAGAATTGAATAGGTTTGAAAGAATCATTGAATAATGTATGATTTATTTCAGGGACCATAACTGTTATAAGTAAAAAGAAAAAAAATCATGGTATAACAAGTATTTCATCGACTAAAATCGTATTGATTACAACTAAGGATTATAAGTAACCGAAAATTTTGTCTCTTGTTGGTAAATGTTATCGTTGAGAGAAATTTATTTCGATCGCTCATAAGAGTTATCGATGAGAGAAATTTATTTCGATCGCTCATAACTGTTATGAACCAGAGAAGTTTATTTCGATGGCTCATAACATAGCAATAACTGTTATGAGTGATCGAAATGTATTTCTTTTATAGATAACTGCTTTGAGCAATTCAAAAAGTATTGGACACTAATAACTGTTATTTGTAACCAAAAAGTTTAAAAATCGATAGTTTTTAATCATTTTATTCTTCGATTTTTTTCCTTATATTCTGTGTTGATTATCTTGAATTTCAATAATAATCAATTTTTTATTAATGATTTTTATCGTTGAAAATTTTAGAATAACTGTTATTTTTGGTCCCTGATTTTTTCTACTTGGAAGTACTTTGAAGATTTGAAGATCAACTTCGATATTTGATTGTACATAGGACATTTCGTATGTCATAAGTGGGTTAAGCGTCGAATTCTAAGTAAGCAGGTATTAAACATTTGTTGACACTAAACCTAAGGGTTAACGAAATATTGACTTCATTTCTGAAAAAATCATTCTTGCATAATATCAAACTGGATATTTAATACTGTTTAATCAGATAAAATATTAATTCAAGAAATACATAGACAATTATGGGAGAATACTTGCGATGAACACTGTTGAAGATATAATTGAACTTAATTTTCTTAAATGCATGTCAAATATTTGTATAAATGAGTTTGATAGAGGTTTGAATTCTGATTTTATAAGAATCAAAATATACCTACCTAAAACTTATCAATTTCGGAAATATTCAACTTCTAAAACGGCAATCATAGCACGTCAACGCTTAAACATTAAAACAGGCAGCGTAACAGTTAAGAAGTGACAATTCCAATTCTTTACTAGTCAAATATCTGTAAAAATCTGTAAAAATATTAATTTTTTGATACATATCTTAACAGTTTTATACCCTCAAGTAATAAAAAACTGAAATATTATTTCAGATAATTACTTTTTATTTCAATTTAAATTCAAATTTGTCTATGTTCTTTGAAAGAACACCCCCGTAATTAAAACCTTGGATCCCTTTTGCATTTATTTTTTTCTCAGCTGTGACCAATACACATGCAACCACCCAGGTCGAGCAAATCGATCTCAACATTTGCCCTCAGTTCATCTAAAACATCTGCAAGCAGAAAAAATTTGCGACTCATCGAACACGACCGGGTTACATCTCCGTTTTTACAGCGTTCTTGGGGAACGTGTCATACATCCTTCACCCTCTACCTCTGATTCTCATCTAAGAACAAAAAAGCTTGCAACTTTGTTGCAGATCTTTTCCAAGATCAGTGTAGAACGTATCAAATTGTCCCGCTTTTAATACTGAAAACTTCGGACTAAAAATTTATATTAGATGACCATTTTTTCGTTGTTCTTCAGTTATTAAAGTTATTAAAGGTAATTTAATCACTTCACTTTCAAAATGTAGGTTAGAATTAGTTACTCTAATCAAGGATTGTTGTCATTATCATGTCCACTTAACAGCAAAGAAAATCTGTATAATGCCCTTAGAAATTCGTTGTACATACCCTTTTTAGTTCTGTTCTATCTTGCGTTAAAACATTTAGTTGATACGTTGCGACATTTCTTTATTTCATTTTCCTTTCTTATACTACTTCATTATTAATCCTCCTTCAGATTTATGCATTTCAGATTTGTTGCGATTCACGTCGTTACATTATTAGAAAAGATGATTGCGTTGAAAATTTGAAACAGTTCTTGGTTCTACCTAGTTTCGGGCAAACTGAACAATTTTTGTTTACATCCTAGTGTACCCAGAACTTTCGTAGGAATGTTGTTCTTGAAAATTTCATACAAAGTTCAAATACTTTTTTAACCCACCTGTGGTTATAGTAAATGTACTGTAAATACTGTATACAGTAAAGACTGGTTAAGTGCAAGACAGGATTTACTGGATAAATGCAAGATGACTATCCCACAAGATACACATTTCCAATTCAAGATACACATTTTATTAATTAATCATTCGAATGTAATTATTCGAATATTTTCGATGGTGTGTTTAAATTCGATTTGTATAATTTTGCATATGTGAGTGTACACTGATTGTGAGTAAAAAGAGTATCGACACATTCACTTTTCTTTAAATATATGTCTATATTAAGCTAGTATATTAATACAAACGTAAACTACAAAAGTAGTGTATTTTTCAAAATTGAAATAATGTTGAAAGGAATAAAAAAAGAAAAATGGATATTTGTTACTCAAAATAGTGTAGTCACATCTTTGTACGAACAAATTTTATTCTACACCTTTACTAACAGTTTTCTTTAAAATCGACCGTGTGTAAATAAACTTTATAAATAAAAAGTGGACTGTCTTTCTTTTCTATGGTGTTAAAATATTATATCCCAGGATGGGAAACTACAAATCTAATTCAATTTAATGAATATAATTTTGTAAAGTTTTCTATACAACACTTGTTTACAAAGTAACAATTAGATAACAATGCATTAGATCTTAAAAAGGCTACTCCCGAACTTCTGTCTGTGTAACAGATGTTTTCGAATTTTTTGTCTCGGTGTAAAAAAACCGAGAGCGTGAAATTTTGACCGACAGGGATAACGCCCTTCTGTTAATAACAAGCAGGGGAAGATAAAAAGTGATCGTGGATGGTCAGTTACCCACGGGATCCGTGGCGATCGTTTAATCGACGGCTACCCAGGAGAGGAGAAAGAATAGTGCATCGACGAAATAAAACAGCCTACGGCCACCAACACCTAACCGAACTCGACGGCTCGTTCGGATTGGTCTACGTGACAGACAGAAACGGAAGGTGGCGGATAGAGACAACTAGCCGGGGCAGGGCAACAAAACCCGTGCATTGTAAATGTATGTAGATTGGTCGGTCTTTTTGTAGCACAGTGTGTGCAGTCGAGCACTGTGGCATCGTTCCTCTTCCCTTGTCTCCCTTCCATCGTTCGCTCCCAACATCCCTCTCTTTCTGTCTCTGAAATTACACAGTCTTTCATTCGTCTTCTCTTTCCGTCACGCTTTACGCAACTTGTTCCCTGTATACCTTCTTCTCCCCCAACGGTCTCTCTGTCGGCGCCACTCTGTCTCTTCTCGAATAATCATCCCTCCTCCCCACCCACCCGGTAATTACGCCCGCTATCTGCCGCTGACCCGAGCCTGATTTATGCTAGTTTGCTGGCTGACGTCTAACGACTTCGGCCGGGCTTCGACTGTCGTAAGGGGATTTAATAAAATCTACCGCGCCGAGGATTTTTTTACACTCCCCGGAAGGACTGACGTTGAGCAGGAGATTAAACAACAAAGGAGATTGAACAATTGTTTGAAATTTCGTGTGGTTTATTGCAACCGACTGGCAGAGACTTTAGCTGCTCTTGGTTATGTCTAGCTCTTTGGGGAAGGAGCCGATTGACGAGCGATACTCTTGGGGCGGCTATTTGCCGACACTCGTCCCCAAAGGGCTAAATATCAAGTTCTCGAGTCCCGCTGGAGCTCGGTTTACGTAACCTTTTGGCATTGAAAATGCTTTGAATTTAATTTTAAATAATGAAAATATAGAGAAAGTGTAAAATGATATATGGGTGAATACAGTATAAGATTAGTATGGTTCTTTGCTGTGGTTGCTAAGAGCAGACATACGACCGGAACGGTAAAAAAGCTTTGGTGGCTGAGAGTAGACATACGACCGCAAAGGATTAATATCGTCGATTCTCATCTGTCATTAAACGCATTAAATAATCTACCGCCCTTGCGTTTTTATAAATAATCAATCGAAACGCACACATATAATAATGTAAATTACACTAACCATTACTTCTTGTTTACATCAATGACTCACGAAGGACTCGGGACAGATATGTATGGTATTTTCCACGCACGAGGCGCACAGGAGTACTCGAGGCGACGAATGTCTATATCTCCTAACCCCAGGAGCCATTGAATAACCCCATTGAACATGCCCCACCTCCTACCAAAGTCCGAATCTAGGAGACCTCGGCACTAACAGGAATTCAGAATTAACTGCGTACATTAATTAAAGCCACCGTTCCAAAAAGAAATCATTTTTTGCGACGTAAGAGGTTAGAACTTCTCGAAGCAAAATTCACCAGAGCAACGAAAAGTCCCAAGTCGAAGATTCAATCAACTAATGCTTCAACATAGTCGAGCAAAATTTTCAAAAGAAAGCTCGCGAACGAGTGAAAGCACTTCTCGCGCTTGTCTTCGCGCACGAACGAGGCCGGCCATAAGATCGCGGGCAGTTAATTAAGAGAAGAGGAAAATTGCCGGAAGGGACGGACAAATCTCGTAGACCACATTATTCCCTATCGTCGCAGGTAAGGCGAGGACGAGGTAGATAGGTGGTAATCCGTAATTAATGATTCCGTAGTCGCTTCCATCGTGCCACATACTTCATTGCGATCGTTTCTTACCTCCATCGGGAGTGCCCACCCATTAATATACCTTCCACCTATATCAATGATGGATTAACCTACCTTCACGTTATTACCGGTTAGATCGCGTTCACCTCGTTTATTTGCGGACTAACCGGTCGACTCTCCTGCGCCATTCCTCTTACCCCGAGTCTTCTCGCTAGCCACTCAACGAGATTTTATTAATGAACCAACGCCGTCCTAGAGGAGCGACCTTTGCTGCGGTGTGTCTTCCAGAATCGTTTTGCAATCTTTGCCTAGGGTAGTCAGGCACCGACAACTTATTTCCACGTTAGCTTGCCGCGAAAAATGAATGGCTGGAAATCTTCATCGCTTGTCGAGCACCTCGGGATATAAATTTTCCATAGATTAATGCATAGGAACTAAACGTTTTTAAAGACGTTTTTTTACAATTAGGATAACGCACTTGTTACCTGTGGTGTATGGTGACAAGGTCAGAGAGATAAACTTAACACGTTGAGCGCCACGCGAATTTTTAAGGAATTTGTGGTACTGTGCGTTCACAACAAATTAGCGAGGTAAATTCATTTTCTTCCTCACTCTGTCCCTCTCTTCTGCTACCCCTAATCCCCTAGCCCGAGTACCCTACTCATTTTTTACGTAGAATGAACAGAAGAATCGATCTGTGTAAACAAAAAATATGCACTTCTATTTAAAGAAATGATGCAATTGTGTAGGATTCTCTAGGAATGGGGAAGATTCAAAAGCCCTTTAATTGTTGGTTATATATTGTATTAAAATTACTCAACTCGCAATACACAAACTACACGCTAAGTTTGATCGCTCAAGACTAACTCGCTCATCGAACTTCCATACGTTTATATCCATTCATCTCCTTGCATTCATCTCGCTTGCACTCTGTTCCACGGATCCATCGGTTACAGTCACACAACGTTTATTCTTCGCTATCATTCGGCTTTCGGCGTCGGTCATCGATGATCTCATATAAACATTAATACCTATCATTCGATCTTAAACATTCTTTCAACACGCTTTCTCAGTCAAACGAACTTCCAAACATATCGGCGCCGGTCTGTCGCGACATGACCCGGTCGCTCTCACCCAAACACGCACACGCACACGCACTCGCAACTCACCCCACAATTGTTAATTGCATATGCACTACTGCATCTAACAAAAATTTAAAGGCCTACAGATGTAGTGCTATTCGAACCATTTATCTTTCTTCTTTGGCATTTTTTCGTAAATGCAATAATAACGGAGTTATGACTTGAAACAATTACGTGGACCATCCTGTATAGTACTAATAAACTAATTATTACGTTTGCGTGAACCCTCTTCATATCAAGTATAACGTCAATATATTACATTACCAATTGCATTTCTTGCACAATTAGTCACGCAAGTGTAGGATGCTGTTTAATCGACTTCAAAAAGAGTTTATCGATTCGATTCATATGTGGTTGCGTATTTATATGTATGTTTGGTCATGTTTACGCATAATTTCGTAATGGCTAAGGCTATTTAAACAAATTTTTGTTTGTTTCAAAGAGAATATCTCCCTGGTGATCCCATAGAAATTCTGTTAGAATCTCGTCATGAAGTTCCAAAATGCTCTATCCTTGTTCGCGATATATATATATATATACGTCTATTTTACATAACTAAATTTTAGCTTGTTGTACACTTACTTAAACATCTTATCAGATTCTTCATGCAGCCAAATTTGTTCTGACATACCCTATACGTTCATTCTATTTTGTTTTTATTTTATTACTTCACTCTTATTTCATGTAATGATTTTGAAATTAGGTAACTTATTGCTGTACCTTGCATATATATATATATGTATATCTTATTATATGTATACAAGGTATTGACGGTATTAAACTCTTTCCGCTCGTTCCTGGAGATAATCTCATAAAGACAAGAGAGTGTTAACGGTCGCTAACGAACCCGGGATCAGTACTAACAAGATGACGTCGACGCTGTAGTTTCTTCATCGGTAATTTGCCCGGAGCTGTTGTATCGAACAGGTAATACCATGTCGGTACGTTCTTACCGAGAAACGTGGACGTTTGCGTAATGGCGTTACCGTAGTTGGCAGTCCTCGAGGTGGCTGAAGGCACGTTCCTGTATATCTCGGTGTCGTGGAATCCTGGAGTGTGCCTAGGATGCAATTCAGTTCTAGGAAACTCCATCAATCAGTCGTGGCGGAGACGGTTTAAAAGCAGTCACTTTCCCAGCCGACGTTACTAGCTCGTACTTCACTCGGTCGCGCGTCTCCGATCCTCCTTCCCTCTTCGCACCTCCGTAGCGATGGGCTCGAAACGCCTCCAGTCACTTCGGAAACATCGAATTACTCGCACGATTAATCGACTTCAGACATGTCGGAGAATACAATAAACTGCGTTTAAATAAGGTCTGGCATATGCCTCTAAGAGAGAGAGGTAGATGAAATTTAATTACTATTTAATTAAGGCGGTATACAACACGGTGACAGCCCCGGAACGAGAGGTATTTTTAACCATTCTTTAGAAAGAAACTGTTTGATGGATTGTTTTCAGTAGGTTTTATTGAACATTTTAAACAAACATAAACAACCGGTCTCTCAATGTCATTATTTTTGCTTGAGTTAACTGGTGCTGAACTGAGAGTTTTGTGACCATGGTGTATATTTGAAGTAAAAAAGTCCAATACTTCCTTAAAATAGATATTTATGGTTTGACATAGGATTTTTTTTTTATATTCATTATATCATACATTTTTTACCTATTTATTGAAAACAAGATTGCAAAAGTCTGTTTTTTCAAATAACCCTATGTCGAGGGTCGTTCCAAGCCTCCAGTTCCAAACAGTTTCCAATAATAGGAATAATCACGTGTCTTTTAAGAAGAAAATGATCGCACTACTTAAAGAGGATTTACCGTATTTGAATTTCCCAGACAAATTAAAAATTCGTTTTTGTTTTGTACATGTTGATCTTTTTACCTTTGGTCTTCATCAGACAATTCAATGTTTCGGTAATGCAACTTGTGTGGTTCATCGGTATCATGTATTATCATATTACAAAGTATTACAACAGATTGTATATGTCTTCTATTGTTACATGGTCATATATTAAAATAAAGACGTCGATTTATTTTCTCAATTCACCACGTGGAAAATGGTACATCTGATCGTCATTTATTGCCCGAATGAAATTTTGCTCCTCTCGATCTTCAGGTATCGTACCCTCATTACTTTTTACGACTCACAATTTGATTCAATATTTTCTCTCGATCACTATGCCGTATAAAATATTAACCTCTCACTACATAATTCTCTACTTTTAAAGAAGGGGAACTTGATCGTTCGTGGACGTATGACCTCTTGAAACTCTTTATTGGAAAGTTTGGTATGATGAGTTCTATGGAATTAATGAATTTTTCGAAAAAATTTGATTTGAAAAATTTGAAAACTGGAAAGGTTGACAAATTTCATTGAAGGTTTGATATATTTTATTATACAGAATTGCGGTGACCTACTTTGTTTTGTACCTGAGGAATGATTAATTATGAAATCAATGAAGTTTGATGTGATACCTTGTAGCCTGTTATTCGTTACCATCTTGTTCTATGTATATCAAAATTTAATATCATTTTGCTAATGTCTATTTTACATAACTAAATTTTAGCTTGTTGTACACTTACTTAAACATCTTATCAGTTTCTTCATGCAGCCAAATTTGTTCTGACATACCCTATACGTTCATTCTATTTTGTTTTTATTTTATTACTTCACTATTATTTCATGTAATGATTTTGAAATTAGGTAGCTTATTGCTGTATCTTACATTCACAGGTTATACATACGACAACATCTACCTGTTTTGTACTACGATACTATAATATGTATGTTCTATATTTACATACGTAACAAAGATATTATAATTTTAGCGATTTTATTTGGATGTAATAAAATAAAAGAAATTTAATATATTCAATACTTCATTAGAGAACTTAGTTCTGCTTTATATTAGGTTGTCCCAAAAGTTTCTTTCGTGACTTGCACACAGTTATTTTGTGTAGCAGTGTTTATCTAAATAGACATCCTAATTTCTTAGATGTTAATGTTGTAACAGTAATGGAGCAAAATGAATCGTATGCAATTCAATAATGTAACGTTAGACATAAAATATTGTGTATGTATTACCTATTAATGAAATGGAAGAAACTTTTGGGACAACCTAATACATGTGTCTGCTTTCTACTATACATTCCAGTCGAATCTTTCATTCGATCTACTGGAAAGAAAAGAAAAATGTTGGACTATCTTGTATTATTCCCAGCATAACTATACTAATTTATATTCTACCAACAATAAGAATAATAATTTAATTTCTTATCTTCTTCCAAACAAAGTATGCTTTCAGCTACCATACGCCCGAACCATGAGAGTCACGATTAACATTCAAGACCCTCGTCCACTTCCAGCGACATTTCATCTTACCAGTCGGGATCGTTCACATATTAGATACCTCAATCAATGCATTCGTCGTTTTAAGAAGAAGAAATTCTAACCTTTCAAAAAGCTCTCGAGACTTCCAAGATATCCTAGGTCATTAAGACTTCCGAAACTTCTATCTTTTTTTCAAATTCATTAAGGCCATTAAAGACTTCCAAACTTTTTTAACATTTTTAAACTCGAATAATGTTCGAAGTGGCTCGAACGTCTCGCTCGGCTAAATTGCTTGAAAACTTGCTTTGCAGACAGGGCGACGAGAGAGAGAGAGAGAGAGAGAGAGAGAGAGAGAGAGAGAGAGAGAGCCCAGACTGCTCCTCAGAGTAGATGTCTTGCTAGGTTCACCTTTCAGTTTCCCTATTTCTCCAGGCTCGCTGAAGCTCCCGCGTGGAAACGCGAGAATTGGTGGGAATATGGCGACCGAGTGGAAAGGGAGCGTTGGAAGAGGAACCAATATCGGTTCTCTGACGCTGACGCGTACAGCTGCATTCGGAAAATTTAGGCACCTCGTACGCTTCTCCCTCAATTAGACACTCGAATAGCATTCGCGTATCGCGACTCAATCTCCTTCGTCTGGTCTTGTATGAAACTTTGTTCAAGAAGACTGGGCAGTCAAATTTGTTTCAGAATTAATTTCAAGTGAGTGCAAATTCTCGTTTTTATTTGTCATAATGTTTATGTAGACATACTTTTAAAACTTTGTTAATTGCACAATTTGCGTGACGGAAAACAATTATACAAATTCGTAAGGCAGTTTGGCACCAACTTCATAAAGAAATTGATTATTAGGTGGACTGGAAAGTAATGTCGTTTTTGCAATTTTAAATACTTGTCTACCACTCATCAGGTCATTGATTTTGATCCATCTGGCATTGAAACTTTGCACACTAAATGGCAAAAGGCTGTTGATAGCGAGGGCGATTATTTAATACATAATTGATTAAAAAAAGGAATTTATTAAACATTTGTTCGAATTTAATGTAAAATAAACGACATTACTTTCCAGTCCACCTAATACTTAGTATACAGAGTGTCCCAAAAATGTTGTAACACCTTTAAAGGAGTGGTTCGGGAGGTGATTTGAAACAACTTTTTCCTTTGCGAAAATGTTGTCAGAGACTTCGTTAAGGAGATATTAACCAAAAACCCCGACTAATCAGAGTGCGGCCGCCTAGCGCGAGCCTATTCTACTGCGGCTGACTAGCGCGTAACCTATTCTACTGCGGCTGACTATTGCGTAACGTATTCTACTGCGGCTGACTATTGCGTAACCTATTCTACTGCGGCTGACTAGCGCGTAGGTCTATGCTATTGCGGCTATCTAGCGCGTAGTATACACGCGCTCTGATTTTGATTTCTTTGATCTACGCGCGTAGAGCAAAGAACACAGCGGTCAATTCAAAGTGAACACATATGGATTTTTCCTAATCTACTTTACTATTGAAATAAATGCTCAAAAAACACGAAAAAACAGTGGCCTTCAATGCAACCTCCTAATAAATTGATCATCTTTATGTCTTCAAAAAATTATTTAATTCTTTTTAGTAGTTCTCTTTGAAGCCGGTTAAATTCTTTGTTACACATACTTTCTTCGAAGCTGACTGTATGAGATCACGTGTATTAAATTTAATTTTAACTATTTTCATTAAAAGTAACTTATTTATATTTCTAAAGTATGAATAAATATGTGTGCATCATATCAAGGAAAAGGAAATTCTAAAATGATTCCTGTGATGAAAAAGATACGAAGAATCTTCAGTTCACAGCGATTTTATTAACACCATAAGGTCGTTGGTTCACATATCATAGCGACAATAATCCTTACTTGTGAGGCGCACAAGATTAAGTCAGCGTGTAACGTTTAAGTTATTAGTCTACGCAACATCTGTATCGCAACGGTCGACCATTGTGGCACGTGTAGCCTACAGGTGTGTTATGCGGAAACGTTGGAGGAAACTTGGACCTATGGTTTGCAATTGAATTAGGGCCACTGGCTGTGCGTGCCATATCATGGGTTTATGATACATCAGCCCCTGTTGTGGAGGGAGAGCAAGAGGATGAGATTGCGTATGTTTCACACGCAATTGCGGTCAAATTTTGTTAATAAATCAACTTTTAATCAATCGACTGTTGACTACACCTTTATTCCAAATGCGTTTAAGTAAAAGCAGTCAGCCGATATAAATATTTTTGTTAATAAATTAACATTTGGGGATTTGCTGTTTATTTAAAATTGAAGACGACTGGTCACTGCACTTTTATTTTAAATATTTTTAAACAAGAGTAATAAAGTAGAAAAGATACGACGTTGATGTATTGGATTAAATGAATTTGTAATGATATATTTTAGTAATATAACTTAGTAAGTTATAAAACTTGTAGTAATACAGTTCTGATTTGTAAAACTATGGTCTTATGCGAAATCAATCTTTTCTGGATGAGATATTACAACCTTTTTAACTATGTTTTTTCTTTTATCATTTCAATTGATGAATTTTTATTTAAACTTAGTGTAAATCTTTGTTTACTATAAGTCATTAGCTGCAGTATTGCCTACGATAGTGTTATTATTGTACTTAGTACTATTGGACGTACTTTATCCTTGTATAAATTGTGTATTATTCATATAAGTTTATTTTTGATCATTATTCATCAATGTTTATACAGAGTGAGCCGCGTAAAGCGTTACAACCTATTTTCTCAGAAACTATTAGTGATATCGACAAGTCTTTTTTAGTATTATAAGGTACGATGAGATTGGATAGGACGTAGACCAGTTTCTTCGACTCCTAGATCACCAGATCTAACATCATTGTATTTTTTTTAATGGGGAGTGAAGAATCAAGTAATGGCCACTGCTTCTACACCGAAAGAAGATATGAAATCCAGAAGTCGTGTCGCTTGTGCGTCAATTAGTGAAACAAAAACAACAACAAAAATTAATATGACATTCGATAAAAAAAAAAAACACCTTGTCGTTATCACTAATATAATTTCCGAGAAAATGACATTTTACGTGGCTCACTCTGTATATTCATAAATTTAAGTTTAATCGCTCTATCTAAAAATTACATAATTTTTATACCAAAAATTTTCTAAAATATGCTCTTATTTTTGTAGATTTAGAATAATTTCAGACAATAGAGGTTAAAATATAAATGTACGAAATATTATGGAACAGTGCTCGATCCTTTATAGAGAGATTCTTTAAAGAGAAATATTAATTGTAAGGAAGGATGAGAGTCGGTTGAAGGAAGATGAGTAATGGAAAAGAGTTCAGCTGATTGAAGAAAGAAACCCGCGAGGCGCAGAAACTCAGAGAAAACCACTTTGAAAGTCGCGTAGTCACCTGTTGGTGACACGATGAGAAAGTTCACGGAGGGACTTGCGTTAGACGTGCGTGTTAATTAAATTTCACAGAATGGCGAAGATCCCGCTTTTTTCTCTTTTCTTTTACGTTCCCGAAGAAATAGGCGGACGCCTGTCGGAAGCCGGAAGAAACAGGTGGTTGGTATCTTCACGGCTACTTTGTTGGACGTCGTACACATACATATTTTATAACGCAGTATACCGAAAATTATTTGGTAACACATGGACCCTAAATAATGCATTCGCCATAACGCTATGTTTAATCCTCCATTGCATGAATTTTACTTTATTTTTCAAAAAAGAAGTTATTTCTTGGTTATCAATAAATTAATTATCTTAGGAATATTAATTATACACTAATTTTGTGAAAATACTTCGATGAATTCTTTTTAAAGTAAAAATCTGAGCCATGCTTTGCAATGAAATTATTTTCTTTCACTTTGTAGGTACGATTAATAATATTATTTGAAAGAAAGTGTATGTTTTAGAATTTTTGACTTGTTGAGTTAATGATTTGTATTATTATTAAATATATTAAGTGAAACGAAATGAAGAAACGATTCAAGCAATTGTATTTGAATTTATTTAGGAATTGTTTCCTATTCATTTGATTTGAATGTGATGTATTTTTAAGAAGTACTAATCTGACTATTCCATCTGTTATTAAAGCATTTGTTTTGAAATAAAAAAAAAGTTCAAAGGAAGTCTCCATATGGAATATGAACGTAAACTGTTAAAAGATTGAAAATAAAGTTCATTTCTCATCATTTACTCATCTTGAAATTTAATTTTTGCAGTCAATTTTGATTTGCTTGAATTTTTATCTGCTTAAATATTCAATGTAGTTGTTTGCAAATTGAGGTTCGCGAATGCATTTCAAAGCTTGCATCCTTGACCACTCGTGCAATATGTTCTTTGAAAGAGATACTTGGTAGAAATAAAGAACGTTTCCAATCAAATATGAACGAAATTATTAACTAATGTAAACATTTCCATCAAATACCAACAAAATTATGAAAGGTAATTAATTAATTTTAAAATTAATTGTACAAATTACATTTCTCGTTGAATAATTAAAAGCTTATTTGAATACTTATTTGATCGAATCGTACGTATCCCTTTGTTACATACAAGTTCATAAAATTTTGCTTTTGCTGCTTTCAGTTTTCTCCTAAAAATTAGAATATATATATTTTTTTTAATTGAGCACCTTCACTATGAAAACATTTAACCAAAAATACTGAAATATTTATCATATGCTTTATATTATTGCATATTTATTATCATTTTAACTATAACCTTCGTAAAGAATACAATTATCGAAGTCTAGTGCCTCTGGCGAAATTCGAGCATATTGACCACAGTCATGACCTATTTCTTTCTTCTATTGTTTTCTGTCTCTCTTTATTTCTTTCTCCGTCTCTCGTAACCTTCCGCGCACTCCGCCTCGCTACATTTCTAAAAGTTTGTAGGGCGGAAAAAAGAGTTAATTATAATTAAAATGTTTAAAGGGAATTTATTATAATTAAAGTGCCACGTCTCCGCTCTATTTCACATTTTTTCCGAGCAGTTTGCTCCGTTCGTTATTAAAAGGAACAGAGCAAAGAGAAAATGCATTTGCAGCCGGTATGTTTGCAATAGTTTTACATTGTTTGATGAAAAAAGTTTTAGAACTCTTAGTTATCCGAGTTAGGCGAACGTTCGGAGTCTAAAACGTTTATTTTATTGTTCACAACAATGAAGTAAAACGTTACCAACATGTGCATTCAGTTTTGAAGCGTGCAGAAATTTTCATACATTTCTAAATCCCATAAATGGGAGTTAGCTCGTTACATCACACTTGATTTATTGCTATTAGCGAAATGATCTCCTAATAATTGAACTATGTGGACCAGCAAATGAGCAATGAATATGAAGAACCGTAATCTCGGTTGAAACATCGTGTTAATCGTGCAATGTCATTTTCAAACATAAATCGTGGTTCTAATTGTTTCACGCTTTAACTTCCGAACCTGCGTTTCATAATTCATTGATTCCACAATTTGTACACGTATTTTGTATTTTGTCATTTATTCTAATGATTATCTTTTTGTATGTTGCAGGTAAGAAATTCATAGTTACCACTTTACCTTCCTTGAACATTGTGCGAGAGCCAAATTGAGTAAGTATGGTCTACGAAAGTATAAGCAGTTTTAACTAACTTTTACATAATAAGAAGTGATAGTTACTTTTTGAAATTTAATGAATGAAATGTGTGCGATTCTATGGATTATAAATTCTTCATACATACTTCTAAAAACAAATTAATAGTGCCAACTTATGTACGTATGAAAGAACTGTGGCATAATTTTCCTTAATATTTTTTAGTTTTATTCAATTGTACTTATATTTACAAATACATTTATTACTAAAGTTTAACACGACGTGATGCTAAATTTAAATTTTGTGCGATAATTTATTTCCAAAATATATGTACTTTGTTAGAAATGATTTATTTTATCATTTAGCACATCAAAACTTTGCCTTAGATGGATTACTGAGTTTTTGAGAAAGGTTTGGGTCCATATAGCGTGTTCTTTTCCCTATGGTCTTGTAGTATATTCTTATTTATATCAATATGAAGCAAAGTCATAATAGACGTTGAAAATAAATAAATTTGTTCAGAATATTTTATTTAAAAGTCACAAAATCATTAGATGTGGTTCGCAAACTTCATTCTTCGTAATTTCATAAATTTATGTCTAGTATCTTAATCTTCTAAAATGATATTTCAGAATATTTATATTCTATTATACCTACATGGAATCTGTACGTAAAATATTTAGCTTTTCACCATAGTTTTCAATCCTTTTATTTAAAGACATACTTCTGAAAATTTGTCTTGGCACATCCACCATTGGTACATTTAGAAAAATCTTTTGAATTCTATTGTAGAACTTCTTGGATACAAAGGTTGTACAAGAAATAGTTTTAATTTTTAATTTAAGCACACACCAAATTATTTCTATTATTCTCTAATATATCTCTATACAAGCTGTCAGCAGACTCCGTTATTATTTTTCACCTGCTCGGCTGTCGTTTGTTCTACAGACCTGTGTCAAAAAGCTCGCAGGGAGTTTGATCCCTTTTGCACAGATCGCTAATATGCTAGAATGCTCAAACTTGGCTCTATCTTCACATCTACATATTAAGAAATTGTTTTTATTTTGATAACATATCTTCTACTTAGCTATTTTCCGTAATTGTTCCCCCCATTGCATAATTTTCAATCGAGTTCATTGAGACAAAGAAAATGAATCTCCATCACTGTCCGCAAGTGCCAGACAATTCGAAAGCGTGGATCCGTCAAATCGAATGGGCGACGTTCGATATTAAAAGAGGCATCCGCGGCAGCGCTGATCATTATTCTAGAGATAAATACGGGCTCGCAGTGTTGCATTACTCCATCCGCGGACCGCAACAAAAGCAATTACATATTGCTGCGCGTATGAATGGACAATGGCCGCGCATAATGAACATATTGCGCAGGCATCAGCGCGACAGAGATTCGCCGAGCCACATCGATACACGGGATGAGTAAATGCGCATTCATGCGGATTCGTGGACAATTTGACTGGAAACCAATTCCGACCAGACGGACATACACTTTCATAATTACGCGATCCCGGCGACGAATGTTATATCGCTTGTGTCAAACGAAGCCTATGCTGCCTGCCGGCTTTTAACCGCCGACAGATCGGAGAAATAACGTACACGAACTCTTCTGGGCCGAAATCATGATTTCATTGATACGGGAAACTGCGGCGATACCCGGTTTCAGAGAGAGTTGTTCTCACATGTGTAGAACATTATACTGCGCAATAAGCGTACGTTGAAAAGCGTTCGTTTGAAAAAGAAAACAAAACAAAACCATGTAGTCAGTGCCAACTTAAAGGAATATTAAAAGAGATATTGAATTAAAGTATAATCATACATTATAAACATCAACATACACAACTTTATGGGTGATAGATACAAATATAAATGGACTACCTTATTTTTCTATGTACTTTTCTTTAACAGAATACATTTTGATCGGATAGGAAATTTTCTGATCACCTTAGGAAAAAAAAACAGTTGGCTCCAGTAACTAATTGTACAAGTACAGTTGAACCGCTGCAGCGTGCTGTGTCATTTTTAAATCTTTCTGTAATTAAAGGAGAAGGTTGATCCAGCTAAGGTATTTTTATAATGCATATAATTTCAAGATCTAATTTAATTTTGTTATTGAAACTTTTTTTTAAATATAAAGGGACGTTCGCAAAAGAAAATTTGACATTGTAGATTTGATTTCAATATCAAAACGGCGAGATACCTGGAGTTCTGGGAAATGGTCTGAATCATGAAACGAGAAAACATTTTTCTTTAGTAGTTGCATAAAATGCGTTTGAATAATTTTGTGTAATGAGGTTCTGATGTTTCTAGTCTAAGTATCTTTAGTATTATTACGCCGTAACTTTACTCTCAATATTTTTTTTATTCTTGCATACTGTGTGCATTTTGTAGCTTCTTGCATATTCGAATTTTCTATAAATCCATAAAGATCCGCAGTCTAATGATTACAAACAATTAACGACAGAATAGTGTCCAGTGGATATTTTCGCCTTGGATAATTCAGTCACTGAAAAAACGACATTTCACATGCACCAACCTAATATTCTACTTGTTTCTATTGACTCCAGTTTACTTTTATCCAACTCTATGTATCGAGCTGCATAGAATGCTCCCTCGCTCCTTGTCCAGTCTCTCGCAGTGCGATCAAGGAACCGCATCAGACCTTTTTATCGCAAGAATTTTCAACAAACGAAATCCGCTTGGCTCGCGTCGCTTATCTGAATCAGCCCAGTACGGGGCCTCTAGGCGTTAACGCGTTCTTTCGGTCACGGTTCTCGCGCGATCGCTTCCGTGGCATCTCGTCGATGGATTGTGCGCGCACCGGCTATAAAACTTCCAGATAAATCTCGGCCAAAGACAGAGGGAAAAAGCTCCCCGAGCGGCGAAAATCAGCGCGAGGAAGAAAAGGAAGTGCGGTATCTGCGCGACGGTGGGCGGAATCGGAGAAGGAGAATCGGAAGATGAAACATTCGGGCGAACCTAGCCAAGAAAAAAAGAAAGAAGCCACGAGGAAAGGGGTAGGACGCGGAGGACGGGTAAAACGCGAAGAAAGAAACTGGCGGGAGCTGGAGAAGGACGAAACGAGGAATGGAATCCGAGGTTGCCGCGAGTTGTCAATTCCGCAGATCTCTTTGCCGGGACGAAGCTTTCGAAGTTGGTCTGGTTTACTTCGGGGGCAAAGAGGGATGCACCGGCCGCGATAGCGATAGTATCGATGGAGAGACGTATAGAACGGCAGAAAGGAACGTGAGAGAGCGGGACCGGGGGTTGGAGGGCGCGATATAGATTGCAGATAGCCACAGACGAAAGGAAAAGAGGAACTCCCCGGCAAGAAAACCACAATAAATCTATCGACAGGACACTCCTATGGCTCCCAGGAATAGAGAGGATTCTGGCTATCTTACATCTATTGTAAGGATCAGGATGGTGCCGCTGGCCGCGGCCATCGCCATTGTGAACACGATCCTTAATTCCATCGAAAACTTATCACGACTGAAGAGAAAAAGTCGCGGGGCGAGCGTATAGGCTGGACAGGGTGAAGTACGTGACAATCCAAAAGGTTATTTCAGCTTTCAGAAAGGGTCGTTTCGTTTAATCAGATCGCGAAATTGCGGGCCCGGTTTACTAGGAATCTTTCGCTCGGATCTTCTCTTCTTTTGGACATCTTTCAGATGATAATCGGGAAATTTGTTTCCTTGGGGGATGGGAATGGAATTGAGAAAATTTTATGGATGATGCGGAGTGGTTTCTTCATAGCGCGTTGAATGATTGAAATGTCTAATTAGGTTTCATTTTAGGAGAATTTAGAGATAAGGGCAATTTGTTACATTTTTTAGCTCTTAATTTTTGCAATGTTTGATAGAGTTTAGTAACAAATATACTGAAATATTAGGTGGACTGGAAAGTAATGTCGTTTCTTTTACATTAAATTTAAACAAAGTTTTTATAAATTTCTATTTTTAATTATTAATTGTATAATCGCTCCCGTTATCACTAGCCTTTTGCCATCTAGTGTGCAAATTGTCAATGCCAGATCGATAAAAATCAATGAGCTGATGAATGATAAACAAGTATTTAAAATTCCAAAAACGACATTATTTTCCGGTTCACCTAATATAATTGAATTCCTTTTTTACATACAAGATGGATCATATGAATTGGGTCATTTTAACCTTTCGAAGGATTTTATTTATTTTATTAATTAATTTCATTAATTTCAATTCGATTTTATTTTGCTTTAATCGAATACACACGAACCAAAGCAATCTTTATTTGTAAATTGGTTTTGACATACAAATATCCTGTCTCAGAATAATATTGCATACTTTTTTAAATCTGAAAGGTTCTGTGATCATCAATAACAGTAATTTTATGTAACACTTTCGCTGCGGACGGAAATAAGTAGCCGTTCGCTTGGAGCTGCAATTATGATATTTTTTTTAATGAAAACAATTTCTTACAAATGTTCTAATATGATTATTTTGAAAAACGTATATTTGTGGTAACTTATTTTATATATAATATGATTGGCTAACAAAAAAAATGAAAAATGAATGTGTTAAAAGCAAACGTACACAAATGTGTCAATATCCCTTAAAAAGTAAACATCTCTGACATTTATGAGTACATGAACAAATGAATTATAATACCTGACAACTGATAACCTGTCAGAAAGGACAAAGAAAATAACAGGAACAGAATTCCAGGTCAGATTTTATGAGATTTCAAGATCATCTACTTTTTTCTAATGATATGCTACATTTCGTTAATTCGATATAGCTGATAGACCAAGTTCAATGTTCTATGTTCAAGTTCTATGTATGATATGTTCACTTTCATGTGATCATAAATAACAAAAATCACGATTGTATGAGTAAAAATAAGCTGTGCACCTCTACAACAGTATATATACTCGTCATCAAAAAAATAGCGACACTTCTTCAAAGAGTCATAACTATGGGAGTTTTCAACCGATTTTCGTGAAACTTCGTCAGGAGTAGTTTTGAAGTGTCATCTGGGTGTGTGCAAACTTGTATTGGCGAGGGTTGATGAGAAGGGGTTAATTCACTCCCTCAAAGGGGGGCGCGTCGAAAAACATCACTTCTGAAGGTGCCAGGAGTATTGGAAAGGGTTAAAAAAATTAAAAAAACCTTTAGGGCGACTCTCTTTGATGCCCTCTACAAAATGCACCTCTTGAAATCCCTCTCGGACAAACCCACCCCCCACAAACACCCACCCCCTCTAAAATCAACAATTTTTGGATGACGGTCTCGATTTTGGACTCAATGCATTCTCTGGACTCCCCTGATCCAGAAAATGCCATCACCCATACCGTGCTCCCTATAGGCACCCCTTGGGGGGGTGGAACAGCTCTCAAATTTTCAACCCTCTACGTAAGGGAACACTTCCACACATCGGAGGGCGATAAAATACACCATATTTATTCTCGATATGTTAAGATTGAATGCCGAGAAGGTCCCGTTTCGAACACTGCCCCTGGAGCTAAAGGAAGTGGCCCCAGAGTTAGGAGTGGTCCACCCCCAGGTGTAAGGGTTGAAACGTTGTCACGCTGCGTGGATTACATGTCCTACAGTCCAGGGCATCGAGCTGACACAGTTTTGATGACTTTTTCCTGCGTGAATGGCAATAAAATACGAAAATGTCGTTTTTTTTTTTAGAAAACCCACCTCCAACTTCAGGCTCATCTGCAGGGTGAACGAATAACCCCACCTCAACGTCGTTCGTGGATTCGGACGCGCGAATGCTTTATTAATAGATCCCCAAAAAATCAGATTTTTTCAATCACGCTTTCGTTGTCAAATCGGAGTAGATTTGAAAGAATAATAAGTGGCCCGGACGGAGCCGGCATTCAGAAGTGGAGCGAGGACCTGCACCCGTACGTGGTCAGCCCACGTTAAATTGGAGTCCGGTCTGGTCTGACCTCGTACCGGTGCAGGCCCTCGCTCCACTTCTGAACGCCGGCTCCGACCGGCCCACTTATTACTCTTTCAAATCTGCTCCGATTTGACAACGAAAGCGTGATTGAAAAAATCTGATTTTTTGGGGATCTATTAATAAAGCATTCGGGCGTCCGAATCCACGAACGACGTTGAGGTGGGGTTACTCGTTCACCCTGCAGATGAGTCTGAAGTTGGAGGTGGGTTTTCTAAAAAAAAAAAAACGACATTTTCGTATTTTATTGCCATTCACGCAGGAAAAAGTCATCAAAACTGTGTCAGCTCGATGCCCTGGACTGTAGGACATGTAATCCACGCAGCGTGACAACGTTTCAACCCTTACACCTGGGGTGGACCACTCCTAACTCTGGGGCCACTTCCTTTAGCTCCAGGGGCAGTGTTCGAAACGGGACCTTCTCGGCATTCAATCTTAACATATCGAGAATAAATATGGTGTATTTTATCGCCCTCCGATGTGTGGAAGTGTTCCCTTACGTAGAGGGTTGAAAATTTGAGAGCTGTTCCACCCCCCCAAGGGGTGCCTATAGGGAGCACGGTATGGGTGATGGCATTTTCTGGATCAGGGGAGTCCAGAGAATGCATTGAGTCCAAAATCGAGACCGTCATCCAAAAATTGTTGATTTTAGAGGGGGTGGGTGTTTGTGGGGGGTGGGTTTGTCCGAGAGGGATTTCAAGAGGTGCATTTTGTAGAGGGCATCAAAGAGAGTCGCCCTAAAGGTTTTTTTAATTTTTTTAACCCTTTCCAATACTCCTGGCACCTTCAGAAGTGATTTTTTTCGACGCGCCCCCCTTTAAGGGAGTGAATTAACCCCTTCTCATCAACCCTCGCCCATGTAACTTTATTACATACGCCCAGAGGACACTACAAAACTACTCCTCACGGAGTTTAATTCCAATCGGTTGAAAACTTCCATGTTTTTGAACCGTTTAAAAGTTTGTCCGCTAAGTTTTGATCGTTAGTGTAGATACATTTATTTTAAAAACTTTAGGAATACATCTATAATAAATTTGATACACAATCATATTTTTTGCGACAATATACACCGAAGAATAATTACATGATACTTTCAGTTCGAATTGAAATTCGATATAGAAGATTTATCTATAAAATTATAATGACAGAATTACATTTCTGTTTATATAATATGATTGTGTATATTTCTATTCATATAATATGATTGTGTATATTTCTGTTCATATAATATGATTGTGTATATAAACAGAAATGTAATTCTGACATTATAATTTTATTGATAAATCTATATCGAATTTCAATTCGAACTGAAAGTATCATGTAATTATTTTTCGGTGTATATTGTCGCAAAAAATAATTATAAGATCTGTTGTATATCGATTATTAAAGTATCTTCAAGTCTTATCTACTATATCAAGTCTACTATATACGTACTTCACTATGATAAAATAAAGATTCTTATAAAAGGACAGGTAGGACAAAAGGACAAAGCATTGGAAAATAATTCTTGAAATCATCACTTCAGTCTAATCAACAATTTGCATCAAGTATTTTATCGTCTGACTTTAATAGCATTGTTAAAATCTTATTGTAACAATAATTTCTCCAATGGGGAACGATTTATTTTACGCGAAACTTTCTGGCAGGTCGTTGATTCGAGATTTTCTGCTACTAAGTCTCCAGCAGTTTGCAGTATGGATACTTTGGAGCAGACTAGCTCCCAGCGTCGCTTTGCATGATATATGGTAGAAGTTATCAGAAGTCTGGATATTGGAATTTTAATATACGTTACAATCGACCAACCCCTTCCAACGATCCTACTGCAACCATCGCGAACCTCGTTTCCATCGCTACCACGGTCTAACTTCGCGATTTTCCAGGTCGAGTCTGCATTTCTTTCCATCTTCATCGCACGCGCTGCATGAAGACTTCCATCAAAATAATATATTCAACATTTTGAAATCGTCAGTATCTGCTTGGTATAAAAATAAGAATATTAGTAGTCTTTACAATATTGGCCTCATGGATAAGATAATTACTATTGATTTATTGACGAATGAATTACTATTGGTTTATTTGATGTCTAACTGCAGTTAGGTTGTTTAAAACTAGATATGCAATTTTTCAACATAACATGTATAAGTGTAACTAATTTTAAACGTTCCTGAAAGTGGGTAAAACACTGTGATAAAACGCATGGTTTCGTCAATTTTTAAAAGTGTCGAGTTTGAAGATTATACAGGGTGTCCCGGATAATTTTTGCACCTTAAATATTTCCCGTGTTTTTTGTACTAGAAAAGAATCTAAAAAGAAAAATTGTTTGGTTTGGAAGCGAACGTACTATGATAGACAAGAAAATTATCTCTAGGTCATGTTTTGCATGATTTCAAGGTTATTGGTGTTTCTTTAAATGAAATGGGGTACTTTCAGTATTGTAATCTCGTAACTGATAAAAAGACAAGTTCAAACACGTATATGTTAAGCTTCAGATGACCTTGCGAGCTTGTGATCTTGTTATTCTTAAAAGAAAAAATGTTTGGTTTAGAAGGAGACATACTATGATGGACAAACAGATTGTATATACTTATAAAATATATATCACATTGCTTGTCTAACCATATATCTAACCATAAAGCAGGTATCGCTTGTTTCAAGGCAACCATAAACTACACTGTGTGATTTTAAATATATATTGTTTGGCGAGAGCAAGCTAGCGCCCTCACCTAATGGATAACCCTCGGGTATAAGGCTGATCCTTTGGGTAATATTCATGGAAATTCCTTCATGTTCCACTAAACTGACCTTGCAAGTTGTAGACTCACGAAGCACCTGGGTATGAAGCATACGCAGACAGCTAGAAAATTTGAATCTAATAAATTATTACACAGGTGTAGCTCTATTAGGAAAAATCTAATTTAATATTGTTAGCATTGATCGGTCTTTATATTATTTTGCAGTACATTGAGGAAGTATTCCAGATGAATTAGTTCGTGAATTTCTAACGTAAGATGTCTTTAGACAATCATTACTTCTTGAGTGGTTCACCTATCTTTACATTATTCCCAATTCATATTCATTTGCAATTAATGAATGCTCTGTATCCACTACAAAGGATATATCAATTATGCAAACATTTCGAGTGACTTCACGTGTGTAATCTAAAAGCATTTATCTTCAAATAAACGAACATGTGCATTGAATACAATTTACTTTTAAAATCAAATATGATCTTTTTTGGTTATTCATAATTCTAAATTAATATCTCTATAAATTGTGTATTTCTATCGATTGATAAATTTAATCAAGTAAATATATAAATTTTCCGATTTTGATTTTCATGTATCTCTCTTTTTTAATATACGTTTATTTAAACCCGCTTCAATTTTCACTGTCAAAGGTAAATGCAATTTGACTTTCTGAAGTGCTTTAATTAGGTTCATTCTCTGCATATTGTATTGACAACCCTGCCAAATAATATGATTTAGATCTTGGAATGGATTATGCCATTCGCATTTTGAATATGTACATTTATAACTTTCTAAAACAGTGTAATTTGAAAATATAAAAAAGGAAAAAAAAGAAACAAAAACCTATTGATACTTGAGTTATGTCATTACTAATTGCTAGTATGTATGTATGTATGAGTTAAGTTAGTACGTATATACAAGTGTTACTATTGTATGATATTAATGTTAAGTTACAGTTATAGTATAGTATAAAACAACGAAATTGTATAGCTGATATAAACTTTGTAAAAAGTTTCAAAGGCTAAATAAATAAAAAAATTAAAAGTAAGTACACTATACTATGACTTCTCGATATTTGCAAATTATTGAAAAAACGAAGAAGATGGATAGATAGAATAGGTTTCGCATGAATTAACGGACAAGCACAAGATACGTCGATATAACACTTTTCTCCTAATCCGGAATAAAAATAAAACATTTGGGATTGTTATCGCGTTTCATTCTTTTTATTCACTGGATCTTTTACCAACCAACTACTACTTTGTTAAACATTTGGATCATTTTTAAAGAGATGAATTGTGTAAGAATGAAGCATCCATCTTCAAAATATTTTTGACAACCTGGTCGCGACCAGAAATGAACAATTTTACAAAAATAGTGCACTGAATCTGCTGATGGTTACTGTGATGAATAAATTTAATTTGTACCAAAAGTAGAAAATTACAAATCAAACCTTCTTTACAAAATTGGACATTTCATATGCACCAACCTAATATTTCCTACATCTCGTCGAGCGCACCTTCTGAAATAGTGTCCATGCCCACAATTGGCACAAAGTGAACATAGTGTGAAACGAATCGGAAAACACTTCTCAACAGTTACTTTCGGCAGTAATAAACATACCATAGAGCACAGGGTCTCCATACGGGTTCTTTCATTTGATTGTTACCAAGCGACCGTCGCGGTTCGCACCAATGGCTCGCCATTAATTCACCAAGTCTTTCGTTCGAACGCGATTCACCCTGGGCGTGGATAAGTCTTTTGCTAAGCAGTTTTCAACTGTTCCAGAACGGTTCGCCAAGGTCACCGGGATTTATGGCTGATTTTACGAAACAGGCGCGAGCAGCCAACGATAAAAAGTCGGGGGAAGTTTCCGCTGCTCTATGGCACCCCATAAATATCGCTGGCTCCCGCTTTGTTGCCTGCTATACAGAGGCTATCCACCGTCTTTCGGGGATCCCCGTACCTGAATGTGTGCCGTTCGGTTGAATAATTAAGATAAGACGAATTCAGGGGGTAAAACTGAGGGTAATTTGCCGGGGAAGTATAATCGGGATAATTAAGATACACGGACGAATGAGTGCGTATGCAGAGGGAGATTCCGTCGAGTAGACTTCCTGGTATTTAATTTGAATCCTATTCGTTCATGTATAATCATTCCCTTCTTTAATTGTCAGTTGGGCGTAAGCCTTAGTGTTTTGTGGCGAGGACATACCGTGGTCAATTTATGGGTCGGATTGCGATATGATCTTAAATTTCTAAAACTCACTTTAGGGTAATAGTGTTAGCAGTCGTTCGATCTATGTACATATCTCACTGATTCATGTCTTCTTGATACTCGTCGTATAATATAATCATTATAGCACGTTTTAAAAGGTTCATGTTTATAGTAGTGACCTATTTTATATGTACAGTCACTCCTATAAATATTTGTACCCTCTATATTTATTGAGGAAATTTATTTAAATTAAATAGTAGGTTTGATGTTTAGGATTGACGTTATGGTAGAATTGACGTCCTATAATACAATCATTATAGTTAATTTTAAAAGGTTCATGTTTATAGTAGTAACCTATTTTATATCTACAGTCAGTCCCATAAATATTCGTACCCTCTATATCTATTGAAGACATTTTTTTAAATTAATTGCTAAGTTTGATGTTTCCAAGTGTATGTTTGTATAAATACGATGTTGATGTATATACTATAAATATACACATGTATAAACTCATTCATATACATATTTATAATGAAAAATTCATTTGGTAATATCAAAACTATTACTTAATCTAGTCAAACTTCTTCAATAGACATACAGGATATTTTATCCGTGATTTATGAAATCAATTTTGATTTAACCCTCTGTGGACCGAATTTTGTTCTTGACTATGATAAGAATTATGTAAAGTAAAATCGACAAATATTAATCTATATAAATAAAAAGTGTCTGTCTTAACAATTTTAACAACTGATATTAACAATTTTTGCAGTAATAGAAAGCTACACTATCCTTGAGTAACATAGGCTGTTTTATTATGGTAAAAATACGTTTTCCATTTGAAATCTAAAATGTTGTGGCATCGTTATACTCACAATGAAAAATATCGATTAAAACATCTGAGTTGCGGAAAACAAAAAAAGTCATTAGATTTAGAAGACATTAAAAGAAGACATTACTATATAATACAAAAATTGAATTGTTCATTAAATCACGGTATAATAATAGGGATGACTTGAAAGTTACTCAGACTCATGGAGGATTAATTATTTTGTCGCTCTATGTTATAAATATGAAATTATCATATTATAATTGAACTTTTAAAAATATTCGAGTACAACTAGGGTGCCTAAATGTTTGTAAGTAATTGATGGGGTGATAAAGGAACATATATCCTAGACAGCAGGATATCGAGGACGATCGTTTCGTCTATTAGGGGCGAGAGGTATCGCAAAACAGGAAATCTTTTCCGTGGTCGCGTTCCCAAACGCCACGGGGAGAGGTTTTCTATTTATCGAAAAGGAGGGCGGTTTATTTTGGCTATAAATCAATTGCCCATGCATGCGATGCAACAGAATGGCTCGATATGCATTCGGTATGCATAAAACGGTCCAGGCCAGCTCTCGCGCGTCCCAAACTCTATTTCCACCGGCGCAGCACACCTCTCTCACTCTCTTCCGTTCCAGCCCCTTCCATTTCATCCGACCAGCCTATATTCTCGCCAATGTATGACGTCGAGAGTGTGTGCGGGCTTGTGCAAACTGCCAACACAATATATCCGTGCTATTTCCTTTTCCGGAGCAAGGTCTTTTACTTCCACCAAACGCCTTCTCGTAAGTCGGGCTACGACTATTCAAATTCAATTTAATATTCAAATAGTTTATAGGGATTCAAATAATATTAGCTGTAGAAATTAATTTTGTCTCTTTTTAAGATAAACTTACTATTTATTTGTAAAGAAAACTCATACAACTATTAATTTTTCTCAGTTACACATTCTAAGAGAGCATATATTAGTTGTAAAAGTAATTTGTGTGTTAGATTAATATAAAGGGTGGTACTTTAATATGAACAAAATTGAGGGTACATATTTCTGTCTAAACTAGTGTTATAATTAATTGAATATGAAGACGTAGAGTTATTTTCCAAACCTAGTATATTATTCAATTATTTTATTGATATTTAAATAATTTAATATTCGACTATTTTATTAATACCCGAATAATTTATGGTATTAGAAACAATACAGGCCTGAAAGGCAAAAACGACCATTTTAACAACATAGGGTTTTCATGCTTTAATCTTTTACAATTTTTATCTATATAATTTCCCTTTTCATCTATATAATTTTCGAAATTAGTTTAAATCAGTATGTATTTAAATTAAAATAAACAACCATGTCTATCTCACTGGAAAGACTTTTCAGAGTCATAGTATAGTTGGTTATCAAACTTATTTTTTTACCAGTTATAACGTTATGAAGTTAAAATTACACACTGCCATTTAAAAAAGTTAAAGATAGGTATATGGCTTGAAAGATACGGAAAAGAAGCTTGTTCGAAAGATGTTTAAGTTGAAATTTGTAGTTGACTGAATATTAATTTACTTTTATTGCAAACATTTTTTCGTCAAATTGAAACTTGAATTGCTTTTTTCTTATTATTGATGAGACATTCAATAAAATATATTCTCTAACGCAACACAAACTAAATATAGAAACATAAGCGATCTTTATTAATAGGATCGTAAGTTTATTTAGATACTTATTCCAATTAAGGAAGTATTCAGATATTTTGGAGCAGCAGTGTATATAATAGTAGAGTAAACAAACTGGATAGATCTTTTTCTGTCAAGAGAAAATCTAGAACCATAAATAACAGAGTGGTGCATGTATCGCTTACAAATATTCAATTCTCCGTGAAAAGATAATCTAGAATCATAAATAACAGAGTGGTATATATCCAAAACAAAAACGAACAAGGAATGTAGTACTTCCCTACAGTATCCCAGGATTGAAGATTAGTTATTGCAATCATTCTATGACCTATTGTTTGTAAGTATTACTTACTATTGTTCAATACATACACTTTTTAACATTTTGGATAGTTCTTCGAGTGATTTAAATACAATATTGTTTAAATCGCCAAGGATATGCGAGAAAGAGGAACTACTTTATACTATCAGTAACAATAGACACTTTAGCTTAAAAGTTGATCGTTTGTTCGAGAAACGCCAAGCTGTCCCGGGTATTCCCACGCACCACTTTTTCGCTGCTGCCAATCCGCGAATTTCTTCCCAAAGAAACCACCGCGAGGTTGCACAGGCGAGTCTCATATCCGACCAAAGAAAGGAGAAAGAAGAAAAAGAAGAAGAAGATCCTATCCTTCCCAGAGGATAGGATTCCCCTGATCTTCGAGCAGCGATGCATGAGGATGCACGCGTGCAAGCGCGATATGAAAAGAATACCCAGCCGATGTGTTCTCAATGACCATTTATCACGGCGAAGAGGACCATTCTGACGGCCACCAGTAGAAGGTTTTCCGTCAACGTCATCCCGACCTTGCTCTCCTCCATTGGGAGAACGAAGACAACGCAAAGGAAAAACTGAGCTTGAGAAAGAGGGAGAGAAATCGGAGCCAGGAATGGCCAGCCACCAATAAGGGATCGATATTTTTATAAAGTGCGCGTCAAGACGTCGTGAATTATGAGGATAATATCGCCGCGACGAGGTAGGAATAAGCTCTTCGTTGTCCCCGTTGGGGATGTGCATACATCAACGAAACGAATCGGCCACTGGGTCATAGTTGTACATCATTTTGCCTACAATGAGCGGTTCCCGTTCGATGCTCGATATACGTATAGAAATTTTCGTTCATCGTGACGAAATGGACACCGACCGTTCACTTAAAAGCGGGACAAATAACGAATTTTATCTTCAGCGGAAGCTAAGCGCAGGAAGACGAAGATAGTTTATGTAAACGTCATAGAATTTTTGATACATAATGTAGATAGACTGACGATTTTCACGGTAGATGACAGGTGATGAGTTGGTGAAAATGTACAAAAATTGTGTTAAAAAAGTTGTTTAACGTTGACAAGATTTTGCTTACATATACATGGAGTATAAATGAAAACTACAGGACGGTACAGGACGGGAAATTACAAAAATTGAGGTGACACATTTACAACATTTGCTTTGATTTGAAGCAGCTGAAATGATCTTACTACGAAATGCTAATTGTAGATTTTGATTTGAAGCAGCAATACCATACACGAAAAATTAATTACGTAAAAATTCATCAAGTGATATAGCCCATATACACCTATATCTAGAGACGCGGTAGCGTCTCGACGCCAAGTTCATGAAAAATTATACAGCCACCCTGTATAACGTGGCGCTACCGCTTATCTTTTACAGGAGAGATGGTCCATTCTAACCTAAATTGAAACTTCTTTCATTAATATCTCATCACGCCTGCAATATTTTCTAAATTTAAGCGCATTTTTCTTATGTAAATCGCATATAAGCTTTCGAATAAAACCAAAATCAATAAAATCGGTCCACGTACAACTGAGATATCGTTATACCATGTCACGATACATCCAAAAATATTACCGTCTTATACTTTTCCAGTCGATTTTTCGTCAACACTTAGCCAATAGGAGCTAAGGCTGTTCGTCGATTCGTCGACTCTCGGAATCAATCGGCAGAGCTCGTCGGCCGAAATTGTAATATGGCTGCCGCTCACGCCGCTCGTTCATTTCTAACCAGGGCCGCCAAGCTACCGTATTTCGCGTTGAAGCCCGATTTAATTCGAGCCCCCGCATCTTGGCGGCGTCAGTGTCGTTACTACCACATACAACATAATCAGTGAGCCACACACACAACAGCATGGTCTTATATATGTGTATTTGTACCTGCTTTAAAATGAAACTGAATAAAAAGTAAAGGAAGGAAAAAAAAGGTCCTACTTTATGAAATTAAATTTATTACACATAAATGTAATAAAAATATACAGTACAATATACAATAAAAAATATATATAATAAAAATATAATAAAATATATAATAAAAATATACATACGCTATGTTTAAAAAATATATATAATAAAAATACAATGAAATATACAATAAAAATACGGAAAAACGTACAATAAAAATATATAATAAAAAATGCAATAAAGTATATAATAAAAAAAATACTTAATACCTTTAAAGCATTTCCTGCTGGCTGCTTGGAGTCGACCCCTTTGGACAGCACAATCTGTAATTGTAACGAAAAATTAATAGAAGCACCTTTTAAATGACACACATAATACTGAATACCTATCATAACTAAAAAAAGAAATGCAATAGAAGATAATATTATTGTAAGGTAATACACTAACCTCTGGATGAACCAGGAAGCACATTATAGGCGCCGGAGTCTCTACTGGTATCAGGATCAATGAAGCCCTTCAGTCCCACACTGTCCTAAAGTTCCACATTGTCCTGGCATCCAACGGTGAGCACGGGTTGATCTATATTAACCAAATTATATAACATTGTATATACATTAAATGTTGGAGGTCTTCTCATTTACATGTAGTGTATAAATGTTATGTTTATATATTATTTTATCATATGTATATGTATAGAGATCAAAAACTTACATTCTTCTTCTTCAATTTCCATCCCAGTTTCTTCCTGTGGCTTGACAGATGCAGCAGGTGCTAATTGATATCAATAGAATTCATTAAATATTTTCATTAAATATTTTATAATATACTTTAAAAATTATTTACCGTTTTTTATCATCCATGTCTTTAGTAAAATCGTTGAATTCCATCCAATCGTTCCAATCGTTGAATTATCGATCGCGTTCGATCGTGCGGTTAGCTTCGAAACAATTGAAAACGTTCGTATGTTTCAGTGACCAAATATGGATATATGGAGTGAGGTGGAGTTCAAATTTTACCGGGTGCATACACCATAGAATAAACTTACACAGAATATGAACTTAATAGTACATAAAAGAGTGACACTGGCGCCGCCAAGATGCGGGGGCCCGAGTTAAATTGGGCTTCATGGTCACAAGAGTAGAGCTTGGGGGCCCTGTTTGTAACTTTGTATTTCTGACAGTTGTCATTTCTAACCTGTATAACCGGCCAGTTTGTATTGGTGACATTTGGACGCCGCAAATTGAATAATTATTTTAAAGGCTACGTGTAGTAATATTGTATTGGGAAGTATATGGTTATAAGTGATAAAATATCTACCTTGTCGTTGTGAAAAGATATATATAAATTTGGTGTTTGAGTGTGCAGTTCATAGTACAAATTTCAGTAAATGTTCATTTTGTGCAAATAAGAATAAGTGTTCTAATACAATAAATTGTGTGTTATGAATAGTGGATCACTTTTTTATTTTCACTTCATGATAAACATTTAAATTGCTTGCAATAAGACTTTCTGTTACACGTTCTGCGTATGTATGAACTATAAAAAGAAAGAGAGAGAGAACGCATGGCAGGATGTCTCACTGGAAGAAATTTACATGTTAAAGATGAAGCGAGAAATGAAAAAAAGAAATCAACTATTTGTAACGCACAATTTATTGTATTAGAATACAGTTCATATGTTCACAGGACGCATGACAGAAAGCCTTGTAACAAATTTAAGTAATGAGAAAATGAGAAAAGGAACAGACATCCACTATTTGTAATACATAATTTATTGTATTACAATAATATAGAAAAAGAAAGGTCAGACTTAGTCCTTTAAGTTCTCAAAAGTATGCACGACACATGACAGAAAGTCATGTTGCATTTAAATGTTACTGATAAACTGATTACATATTTCTTTTAATAAATTGCTTGCAATGAGACTTACTGCGATGCGTTCCGCGTACTTTTGAAACCTTAAAGGATTCTAAACTGATCTCCCATTTTCTATATTATTGTAATCACTTTATCAGTAACATTTAAATTTCTTGCAACAAGACCTTCTGTCATGTGTCGTGCATACTTTTGAGAACTTAAAGGACTAAGTCTGACCTTTCTTTTTCTATATTATTGTAATACAATAAATTATGTATTACAAATAGTGGATGTCTGTTCCTTTTCTCATTTTCTCATTATTTCAATTTGTTACAAGGCTTTCTGTCATGCGTCCTGTGAACATATGAACTGTATTCTAATTCAATAAATTGTGCATTAGAAATAGTTGATCTCTCTATTCATTTCTCATTTCTTCTTTAATAAATTTCTTGCAATGAGACTTCCTGCAATGCGTTCCGCGTATTTTTGAAACCTTAAAGGATTCAAACTGATCTCCCATTTTCTATTATTTGAAGTCATTCACTATACAAATTATCTTTGTAAAAAGAAGTGAGATCCCCATAATAAACTTCAAAAAAGCAAAAAAATTACCCCAAGTATATGAAAAAGTGAAGGACTCAAGGAGTTATCATAGAAAAATACAAGATCCCCATAAAAAAGTACAAGAAAGTAGAAAAAGATGTGAAATAAAAATGAGCTGCCAAGACATGAAAGTCCTTTCCAATAAAGTGCAAAGGCGACACTGTGTAACACAATGTAAAATTCGGTGGTTTCCAACTATGCGCAGCTAAAATGCTGTGTTCAACAGTGCGGACGTTCAGATCCTAATGGCAATTCATGTAAAGTGACTGCTCCACACTTTAGCGGTGACATGAAGAAGCTAAACAGCGTATCATCCACAAACTGAGGCTGTTTAAAAATTTGCCTTGATGTCCGCGGCCTGGAAGTCAAATGCTTGGTGTGGCCAGCTAAGGCATTCTCAGATCATCAAGACCCATATTTTCTCTCTCGTAGGCTTTTACATAATTTGTCAATTTGAAACTCTTACGGTAGGAGTACATTTCCATTGTATTGCGTTTTAAATTATTTCTAAGGTCATTCATCGACACCGATACCTTTCCTCTCACAAGCGTTCAGATAATTTGTCAGTTTAAAACTCTGACAATATAAGTACACTTTCGTTATTTTGCGTTTTAAAATAATTCTTATTCATCGACACGACCTTGCCTGGCCACGCCAATCATTTGACTTCCAGGCCGCGGACATCAAGGCAAATTTTTAAACAGCCTCAGTTTGTGGATGATACGCTGTTTAGCTTCTTCATGTCACCGCTAAAGTGTGGAGCAGTCATTTTACATGAATTGCCATTAGGATCTGAACGTTCGCACTGTTGAACACAGCATTTTAGCTGCGCATAGTTGGAAACCACCGAATTTTACATTGTGTTACACAGTGTCACCTTTGCACTTTATTGGAAAGGACTTTCATGTCCTGACAGCTCATTTTTATTTCACATCTTTTTCTACTTTCTTGTACTTTTTTATGGGGATCTTTTATTTTTCTATTACATTATAATGTATGCACAGCAGATTTAAAGAGGTTAACGCCACTCTTTGACGAAATAGAAGCGGTTTCTTACCTCTTTGCTTGAAACTTCAAGCACAATGAGCGTTCACGAAGAAGGAAAGAAAACAGGAATGCATTTGTTGGTGTCATTAATTACCGTGAATATCCGCGGAGCGCTTTCAGTAAAACTATTTGAACATATTTTACCCCGCGCCGCATCTAACCCAACCGTGAGCCTCGTAAGCTCGTTTAATTCACGCGGGACGGGCGAACCCGTAAATTTTGCCGGCCGCAAATATTTATCCACGGCATTTACCAAAGATTTTCACAAGTAATATCCATCGGCGAATTTTGATGAGGACGCAAGTGGACGACCGCGGGTTTGTCTCGTTATTTGCAACGGCCTTAATACGACGCGCTGAACGAAGCCGTTCAAATATGCTTTTCGTGTTTTTAATGAATTCCATAAACCCGCGTGAATCCTCGCTGAGGATACTGACGCGAAGTCTTTCCGCTTTTTGCCGCGTGGATTCACCGACAGCGTCGATATTTTCGCGCGTTCGCTCTACGGGAACAAATAAAAAAGTGAAATAGTTTTGACACAATGCGCACCGAATTTTTTATTTTACTATTTAGTTTGTTGTGTTTGACGTTCCTTTGTTTTTAACGTAGGCTAGTGCAATGTATAATATTTATTTTATTTTATTGTTTTTATTGTTAATGTAATTCGTTATCAAGGTTAAATGAATGACGTGTCATAAATAAAAATATCAAAAATGCTTTATATTATTTATAAAAAGTATTTTTATGTACTATTTAAAAGATTATATTTAAAATTATGTGTAAACATTTTGTTACTTAGCAAAATGGTATTCGTTAAAACAGTCGAAAAACAGGTGAGATAAATTAGGACAAACAGTTCAAATCGTTTTTAAATTTGTCGTCCAGATTTATTCAATGACTAATTATGATTAGAAAGTATAAAACTGTTACCAAATTAAAAATTAAAAGCTACAAAAGAAATCAGTTTTAAAATAACTTTGATTGTAATACAAAGACAATCAGATTAATTCAGACAATTCAAACTGCGATAATGCTGGAACCTGGACCTCTCGAGAAACTCGCTCGACTCTGGCCGCGCGATCAACGCGTTAAATTGCGTTGGAAAGTTGTATGCATTTTATTACTTAACTTCCCCATCGCGCTAGCAACTAGATTATTCGTTTAATTACACGTTTCACTTTTTCCACGTGCAGTTTTTCAATTACATTCTGATACGGAACTCCGAGATTCGGTAAATACGCCGCTTCGAATGATACAGCCGGATGGAACACGTTCAATAGGCGATGTAAACGTATCTCGCTCGATACATTTCCGCAATCAGAGCCCGTTTCAGTAGGGCGTTTTCAATAGAACTGTTCAAGTATATTCGACAGAGAACGTTTCGGTTATCTATGAACTTTGGGAACTCGTTGAACTTGTAGAGCCAGCGTTCCGCTCTCGTTAGGGCACGTCCGTGAAATTCAACCGAGTAGAAATTTGTATGGGTCGAACTCGAACGGAAGATTTCACGCGACCAACGCAACGCCTGCCAGCGCGAAATCTCTCGCCGGGAAATAATCGTTTTTCTGTTGTACTGCCGGGACTTTCTGTGGTATTTCGACAGAGAACGTTCCCGGAAAATGGGCATAAAAGGCTCCTTCCGCTCGGAGCGGTTTTAAACAAATGGCCAGATCTCTTCGCGCACGGGCCACGCTCGATAGCATTCTAATTATAAATTCGTGGATTATTTCCCAGCAACTTTTTTCCGAACTCTCGTACAACTTTTATCGTGAACTCCCGCTCACGCTGGAGCGCGTAAACATAATTGCGCGGGAACTCTGATCGTCGGTGTTCGAGATGCTTTTAGCAGCGTATTTTTAGCAAATGTGGAACCGAACGAGAAGTTACCGTTGAAACAATCAATGCTCAACGGAATGCTTTCATGACAGATGTGGCCGTAAAAAGGATGAAGTTGAGCTGTTGAAAGCGCCATTTTCAAGCCGTTACATTCTCTAAATGGTTTTTCGTCGGTGGTGGAATCATTGACTTGTAAGTTGTAACGCGATGTGGATGTGAAATCTGCAAACTGCAAAATGGGGAATTGTAACGTCGCTAGTAGTTGATCAACGCTGAATTGTTAATTATTTTTTTAAATTACTGTTAGGAAAGTCTGATGTCTTACATTCATAGCTGAATCAGTAAAGTTCCAAGACTTGAAAGATAGTTCTTGTAACTTCTGTTATAATTAGACTGTGGATTTTATGCATTTATAATATTTTATGCACAGTAATGTAGATAACAAATGTAGATAATAAAACATGTATAAAATATACATAATGTATGTCGCATATATTTTACGATTAATATATTAATATTGTTATTTCATTTTGCATAAGTGCACATAGGTTTTGGTTATAATTAGGATGTATTTATTATATCTATTATTTTACATCATAAATACATATGCGTTGCACTTCTAATTACTAAATTTGAATGATCATATACTATAACTCTTCAGTTTCTTTTAACTTCTCTGAATAATTGTATGACAGTCATAGCAGAGTCATCTATAGGACATTATAAATTATTTTATTCATGTTTATCATGTCTAAAAAGTTCGAATTAATGATAATATATAAAAAAATAGTTTATATGATCGGATTATTGTTTAGCTGATTGTTTTCTGTTGTCTTACACACAAAGAAAGATATATTCATGTTTTATAAATTCTGTAGAGCATCCAAAGGAATGGGTAAGACTATAATGTGCAATAATAACCAGAGATCATTTTAATTCAATAATGAAAAAATTAAAAAGAGTTATATAAATTGTTTAATTATTTTCTTATCACTCTAGTTTAATAATTGTTTATGTAGAATGAGGGAAAAATTCAATCCATGCAAAGAAAAAACACGTACTTCCACTTAAAGAAATAATGCAATTATCGAATACATATGCACCATTGCACTTATAAAATATGTTATCCTACAAATAGAGTACGTTTTGAACCGTTATACTTCCATTGTCATTTCTCTCTACAACACTAGTAAGTCATAATTTATTACACTTACTTGGTACATTATGTATGAAATGGTTATTAAATAATAGCAACGTTCTTTTTTTTATAAAAATGTTAAAATAAAGTATCTTTGAAATTGGAATTTCAAATTACCATTAACGTATTACGACTAAACTCACAGTTAATAATTGAGCAAAAATAATGAAGTTGCAAACTACCAGAAAGCGCTTACAAAGCGCTGTAGAACGGTCGGGACCAATTACATATTCGATGTGTAAAAATACCGTTATTTAGGGGCCACCCTGGTAAAAGGAAAAGATCGAAACACGTACCTGTGCTGTTTGTCAATTCTCTTTCTAGTCGCGCTTGGTCGCGATTCAATGGCGTACCGTGTTTGTGCCAAAAAATTTCGCAAACTCGTTCAATTTACCAGCTTACGCGAGGCGATCGCGTGGCACGCATCGCGCGTGCACGCGTATCACAAGTGACGCGTACGTGTGGGAGGGTTAATGGTCGGTGTTCGTTAGCAAGTGAAGCTCGACGAGTGCTGTGCACTTGCCGCGGCCCCCTTTACCCCGTGGAAAAACTCGTGACACAAAAACACCGATTGCTAGCTTCGTACACCTTGCGGAAGACACGGCGCACTTGCTCATTTTCTCCGGGCTAATTAATCGCTATCGGCCGATCGTGCGGATAAATTTGTCGAGGGATTTGCTGTCTCACGATTTACCGTATCGAATCGCTCGAATTATTTATAACACGGTAAAATACGCTGTTTGCACGATCAAGTGTGATGTGGGCTGGATCGACCGCGACGAGTTTCGATACATTCGCGTTCGATGGAGTTTCGTTGTTTGAATAATCGCCGACGCAGCGGGGTATTTTTTCTGTTGATAGGCCATGCACAAACGAGCCATACTGATTTAAAATAAATATAAGTGATGCAGGAACATTATGGTTGTTTTCTCAGGAGTTTACGTGTTTCCATGGGGATTGAGATCTACGAATTTATACGAATAAAGCTGAAGTTAATCTATAAATTCAGTATTTTATTATTCACTTATACCCCATTTCCAATAGAGAAAGTGTATTTTTGATATGTCGGACCGGTTGCCTGTCCGTAGGCGCAAACGTGCCACCTCTTCGCAAATCATGTGCTCCTGATACCAAAATGCAAAATCAGCCAGAATTCCGAAATGTACCGAAAATTAGCCTCTTGAGTTAGGCAACCTGTACTGACAGATATGTCGTACCGGTTGCCTGCTCGTAGGCGCGAACGTGCTACCTCTTCGCATATCATGTGCTCCTGATACCAAAATATAAAATTTTCTCAGAATTTCGATACGTACCATGAATTCCTCGTGCCATCTCCTCGCATATCATGTTCTCCTGATACCAGAATAAAATTTTGGCATGACTTTTAATTGAATATCGATACTTACCTTTTGTATTAGCAGAACGTGTTGATCGAGAAGGTATCATAATTTTTATTCTGGCTCGAAACTTACCATTTGTATCAGGAAATCATGATATTCGGAGAGGTATCATAATTTTTAATTCTATCTCGAAACTTACATATTGTATCCGGATCTCATGAACAGCGAAGAGATGTATCAGGGAAAGGAGGGAAATTAATAGGAAATATTATAGAAATTGAAGAGAAATAAAGGGAACTGTTTGGAGCCTTTTGGAGTTGTTAAGAGATATTAGGGGGGCGGGGGAGGTGTTAGGGGGTGTTTGGAGACGATAGAGAATGATTTCGTTCGTCACGAATAATACCGATTACCAGGTCTCACCACGTGGACGTTGCTGCGACTGGAGACCCGGAGATAGAAGTGTGGGATCGGAAGGATTGATAGGTCGAACACTTGAGTAACTCCGTTGATTCCGTTCCTCACAGTTTTATTATGGAATATTACAGACAGCGATTCGACCCGTGCTGAAGACTGAAACGGACTGTCTTATGGCATCCGGCCATCGTCTCTTACAAAGGGCATTCGTCAAGAAAGAAAGAGAATTAGATAGAAAAGGAAGATAGAGGAAAAGGAGAAAATTAGGAAAGTTTGTAGTAAGGATAGCGGAAGAAGATCATAAATAAATTACTGAAGTGGTTTCGCCTGGGCCTGAATAGCGTCAGCTCTCAGGCCCCAGCGAAACCTTGAAAGGGACACGGTGAATTATAGACGGTGACAATAGGGCTCTGTGCCTTGCACAGGTCTGGTATCATGTGTGCATGAAATACAAAACAGTAGAAAGTTCTACTGGGAAAGGCGTATGTGGCCCTTTGGTCCCCACAGAAGGAATCAAAGTTCCTTCGATTATCCCTCTACATAGAGTATACATACGTAGATGCATACTCTACGTAGAGGAACGAGCTTAATACTAAGTACGAAACCGTGGAAATCAAAGAAAACAAAGTCCCTTTGATTTTCAAAGTCTATATCTGACTCTGCCAAATAATTATTTCAACTAAATGGAAGCTAAATGGAAATTGCGACACGACGCGACCATGTAACTGGACTTACAGAGTCACTCCCGTTTCCTCTAGTGGGTCAGATTCGAGAGAAAGACGATCAACGTCTCCGCCAGTACTCTACTCCCTGCATACCTGCTGCCGAGGGCCCAGATCCGACCTTACAGTGTACGACGCGACGTAGGTAGCACCGCGTCAGGTTGTCCTGCCCTGGCGACACCAGGTATGTCTAACGGTCGTAGAGTCCGAAACGGAGTTCTACTCTCTGCACAACGTCAGAAGTCCAAGACACGACTTGCACTATCTTACGGTTCTTTTGAACTGCGCTGCGCCGGGAGCCTGGACTTCGCCTGACGCGTACAGAGAGTAGAAGATTCCTCGGAGGCGTCGATTGACCCTCTGTCAAATCAGACCCACTAGAGGACGGCAACCGAGCTCTGGTCAGTCACACAGTTGGTCACTACACTTATCACATGAAGTAATAGTGACCGAAGTGGAGCACGATGTTACGAGCCCAATATGGACTTACGAACAAACAAAACAAGTTGATTAATAATTATTTGGCAGAGGAGACACTCGTACACGCAACCTTAAAACTAACCAAACCAAAATAAGATACTAAGGGAAACTACAAATAGGAGGGACGCGAGACGCGGACGCGCGATCGCGAGATCCATATCGAACGAAGGATCAACGACGAATGAGCTCTCGCCCCCTCGCATACCTGCTTGGGCGCGGTCGTGCGTCGTAGATTGTTTGTGCCTCTCGAAGTAGAGAAGGGGAAGGGCGAACAACAACCGCGGAACATGTCGTGACATGTCGATTCGAAGGCTCGTTGGATCCATCCACAAAAGAATTTACGAAACATTAATGCCACAGCATAATCATATTCCCCATCATTGTTTAAATAATAAGTATTGTTAATAATTAATTTACTATTGTCAGAAATTAATATTTAGTTGGTGCAATCAGCAGATATTAAAATATTGACAATTTTCTCATGATTAATGTCTCGAATGAATTTTTATTCCTAACTGTAATTGTTATTAATATTTAATTGATCACTGAATGATATTGTATGTATCATAAACGTTTAATTATTTCGGATTAAGTTTTAATTGTTCCAATCACTAGATATTAAAATATAAAAAACGGGATATATTTATTCTGTTACTACCCACCCATTTCATCGCCTCACAGCATTTTTCACCATATAACGTGACATGAATTTCGGCTGTTCGAAAATAAAAAGATTTTCAATCTTAAAAATCCGGTTTATATTTGAACGACCCTCGTATTTCTCCCTAAAAATCGCACCTATAGACAGGAATCCTTTAATGCGAGCGAGTGGAGCGTTCCATGCGAGCCTGTCGAATCTCGCGGCGAGCATCCACTTGTCTTGCTACGCGCCGACAGAGCGTGATTCATCGCCGCGGCAGAAGCGACAGAAACTCGGTTCCCGGTTCCCTCCCTGTCGTCACAGTTTCCTCTCGAACACGGGCAAATTCATTTCCCGGGCCGGGGACAAATTCCGCGGCATTAATTCGTTCTCCGGGCGCGAATGCACACCCGCTCGTCGTTGCATCCACCATAAAACATCGGCGCAGGATTGCAGGGTGGCCTGGTAGCGGCGGTTCCAAGGAATATAAGTATAGCCAAAGGACACGGCAAGGAGCGTAGATTATAATGGAGCTACGTATAATGAGTTTTCTTCCCAAGCATTGTTTTGCCCCGAGTAATTTCGCCGCACCGGTGTTCAGCGTCTTTGTGTGCGTGAGTTCACGCGTATATAGGGTGATTCTAGAAACTGGGACGAGTTGTGACTTTATTCTCAGCGAAGGTACAAATACTACAGATTTAATTGAATCTTACAATTGTGCACTGTTTTCTCAATATATTGGGCTGTCTGGAAAGTCCATGCCGATTTTTAGTAGGTGATACAGGTCTGAATATATCGGAATGGCTGAGAACAAATAAAATCTGCACATTCCTTAAGAGGCGGAAAGGTTGTGGAACAAAATGGTACATATATAATTCAATAAATATACATTAAAATTCAAATATTCCTTTGAATTTTTCTTAAAAATAGGCATGAACTTCCAGACAACCCAATATATTGTTTCTTTTAGTTAAATGTGTGGTTGCATTTGTTTGTTTTTTTACATCATCACAACACAATCATGGATAATTGTGAAAAGTGTGTAGTTATGATCCTAGTTTTTAGGATTGCTAGCTAGAAACCAAAGTATTATCTTTGATATATGACTCGGGTAGATGTGGATACAACAATTATACTTTTTGATTGGACATCAAGTAAATAAATAGCAGTCTATGCAAATGTTCAACTTTATTACATTAAATGTTTGGCTCCTTCTTTCAATTCTTTTCAATAACAGAAGGTTAGTATAAGTATAATATAAAGGAGCTTAATGTGAATAAAAAAAAAATGGAAATGATAAAAAATTAGAATAGTAAGCAAAATGAATTCTCTTGCAGAAATAGAGGTAGTATTTCTGGGTGAAATTGAGAAACATTTATAACAATTGTATTACTTTTGATACAATGTACAATAAATACAATTTTAGTATTACGTATGTACTCATTTATTGTGATTGTTATTAAATATTTTACTTTACTTTATTCAATTTGTAAGTGTTACGATGCATTCTTAAGTTCATAACATTTATCGACGATTTACTCTAATAATCATTGAACGTATCATTTAAATATCGAGTGCATCTACATATTACACTTGCATGTTTGCACTAAGAAAATTATATTAACAAAAGTAATTCACATTCCACGCTTGTGTTTCTTCCTGCAACAACAGGATTGTATTTTCCTTTAAAAGACAACTTTACACATTACTATTTTTCAGTGGCGTGAAAAATTGTTTACAAGGAAGAAAATACTTTTTCAAAGAATCTCCGATTTTCTATAACTTTTCTCATATCTCTAAAATCATATGTGCTACTGAAAAAATGTTAAATACAAAGTATCACAGTGTCTAATATTTTATACCACTATGAAAAAAGAGTTTTTACTTCAAAGAGAGGTACGGGTAATTTCTTGAAAAACAAATTTATCTCGTATTGTTTCATTGCAGTGTTATGAATAATTAGAGACTGTAACATTTATTTAATATTAACAATTACAGGAAAAAATCAGAGTTTCAAAGGATCATTATCATCCCTAAAGCCATTTTATAGAACCAATGCAAAATAGCGAAATGATTGCTATTTTTGTATCGCTTTATTTTTGCAAAACTTTTGGACCACATTATTTAACTCCTTCCACAGTGCGGACAAATAGCAAAATTGTAGACAAAAATCAAAATTTCATTACTAATATAAATATATTGCTATTTATTCACAAAAAAAAAATTAAAATTAACCATAAACATTAATAAAATCACAACAAAATTAACAAATTTAACAAAAAATTAACAAATCTCGATTTTGATGAAACTTTGTATACTTGTTTGTGGGACCTTCTTATGAATTACACCATCCACAGTACGTGCGACTTTTGCGTTTTGAGGGAGAAGGGGAGGGAGCCGCCCCTTTTACTTTTGCTCGGAAACGATTAGAGATTTCAAAAAAATGTTCAAGCAAACATTACACTATGTTTTGAGGCCTATAAACCAATACCAAGAAATTAAGAAAAAAAAAAACAAATTTTTTTCAATCCCCCCCCCCCAAATTTTTTGAAAATTTTGATTTATTTCTGGATCAGTAAAAGCGTTTTTTTATTCCGAATCCAACGCTATGTATGAGTTTATGATTATCATACAGGATGTAATATTGTAAATATGTCGCTTTAGTAGTCAATATTTCGAATTCTTTAGGAATTTTTTTCTCATAAATAATAGAAGTTACACCATATGTTATTTAACACAATATGCTTCATTTTGGCTGAGGATGTGAAAAATAATTTTTATAGAAATCCATAAATCAATTAAATCAGAATTTTTAACTTCCAATTGCGACCCTACACCAACGGTACGGTCCCTTATTAAAAATTATGTAAAACCGAACGTTGCAAGTATTTGCAAGAAAACATATAAGTTTCTTAAAATATAACAAATAATCTATCCAAATATGTTGAGAACTCAGGATATTTTTTGCCGTTTTGCCTGTATGTTTGTTTAAAGATAAAGATTGTATTATGGATACAAATAATTATATTATGATTATGAATGATTATAAATGACGATATTATGGATACATGATTATTTATAACAATTTCCACGCTGACACACATTTTCTACGATAGAAATCTGCCTCACATTTTGATATATATACTAATATTGAATTTTGTTCACTTATTCCGCACTGTGCCTTCCGTCAAACAATTATAGCTTACCCTAATCTTTAGAATCACCCTATATACTCTGGGTGAGAAGGGAAAGGACAGGCGTATACGGATCAGACGCGTAGGACGAAGGACGAAAAACGCGGAATTACCGCCATCGAGTCAGTGGCGCGCTATGGCGCATCCCCGCCACGCTGGGTTATACCTGAGTAATGCAGGTAATCACCATTATTTTTAAATCTCATTAACGCCTCCGTGTGTGTACATTATTCTCCGCGGCTGAGCAAACACACATGGGGCCAATTTGCCATCTCGCTCAGCTTCCCTCTGCTCTCCCGTTCATCCCATAATTTTCACCCTCCTTTCATTCACTCGCTATGTCCGTTTCTTATTTTTCTCGCGGCCCCCTCCTTCCTTTATTTTTCCACGGTTTTTGATCGTATCCGCGCGCTTATTGTCTCTGTAATCTTTTTCTCGCCTTTTCATCGACTTCGCGTGTTCCCTACGTTTTATATTCCGTTTTTCGTGTCCACTTTTTGTCGTTGCTGTGCTCAGTTTCATTTTTACCACCCCTTTTTAATCTCGCTTTATCCTTTCATCGGAATTCTTACGATTATCTACGATCGAGGCAAAGTTAGAAACAGTTATTTAGTTGAACCTCAGCTTTTTTACGTATGTGAGGGATAATGATGTCAAATTAGACGAGCACACTGACATATGTTAATAGTCAAGTCAATATTGTCATAAAAGATTATGATTCGTGTTGTTTTGGTAGGTATATGTACTCTGCGTTAACAGAAATTTTAAGGAAATAAAAATATATCGAGACGTCCGTTATTACCATGCATACTTCACTTTGCACTTCACTTTCATAAAAGATGCACAGCTTATAAAAATATTATTTTCTATATTTTTCTATACAATGATTAACTATTAGTACATGGTCAACTACTGGCACCTTTACCTTAAGTAATGTATTTTTATATTTAATTTGAACCCACGCTCACACTATTCGAAAGAAATTTGTTTATTACTTTTTTTATCAACTTTTGATTACTTGCAAGTAATTATTTAAAAAAATTAATGAATACATACTGATTTTACCATTCTGCTTTTCCCCGTTAGTCTTATTGTAATTCATTACATAAAAATTATTTTCTCTCATTACTGAGAGAATTTAAATCAAACCGAACACTAATTTATTCAACTCTATTAATTATGGTATGGCATGTTTGTAGAGACTGGATTCCTCAGTTGTTATTTTACTTACATTAAAAGCTTTGACATTTTGTGACTACTGTCAGAAGTGAAACAATTTAAAACTATAAGAACGTATTACTTAGTCTTTAGAGACAAGAATAACACTGTCTAAAGAAAGTATTATTTTTTCAGACATAGTTTATTTTTTGACATATCAAACGTAATACGTGTTAATTAATAATCGCGAAGAAATTCCATTAGATTACAGAATCTTTCAAAAATAATAAGAAGGTTCATTAAAAACTAAAGGTGAATCAATCTTTTATAATATAGTATTAAAATATGTGTGATGGAATGTAAATATTATATTTCGTGACACAAGATCAGCTACACAAACTTTTTTAGCAGCAGAAATACTCTATCCTCTTCACATTTTCTGCACAAGTTTTGCCTCAGTTCTGTAGCTTTTCGTCCCCTTTTTATCCCTTTTATTCCCTCCTCGCCCTTGCCACCCCAAAACAGAGTATTCCGAACGCGTTCACTGGTTCAGGGGTTCGCTTGTAACAGAGGGGAAGCGACCGAATCTCGTTGTTTAATACAAGTGCAACGATATTAAACGCATAAATCTTGATAATGAGTAACCGGTGGTTCAGCAATAAAAGCCACGACGCGCTGATTGGTAATTTTCGAATTACCGCTTCGAAATTGAATGTAGTCATCCACTCCCAGGATGAAAACTTGCTTCTCGATTATTAGAACCGAGGCTCGCGATCAGCGGTTTTCCAGTTCAATTGACTTTTCGGTAGTTCCGCGCCCTGGTTATCGTTTAAATTGACATTAACCAATGTTTATGTTATGGATTATATATATTAACTTAACTATATTTTGTTGATAGCATTGTTGTGATTTGATTATATTTTGTTATATATTATTGTTGTAGTTTTACTATATTTCACTCTTGTATTATTGTACCGTTAGTGAATTATATTTTTCCATTTGTTGTCGTTACTTGAAATGTATTTGAGAATGACCACAAGAATGACCAAAACACAGAATTGCTCTGAGTAATAAAAAAATCATATTTTCTAACAAACTATAAGACAATATTCGTTAAATAAAAAAGAAAAGTTTAATTATTTCTTAAAAATAAGAATGTTTAGGTTTGGTTCAAACTTGTTCTTTATTCATTCTTTCAAATAAAAATTAGCTCGAATCATTAAATATTGATAAATTTTTTTAATCATCATATAAACCTGAACCACCAGGTTCCTATTATTTATATTTTATTGTTTCCTTGTATCTAAGTATACTAAAATGTTATCTCCAAATTTCACTTGTGAGTTCATAAAAACTATTAATTGAATTTTGTATGTGGAAATACACTGCTTCAAACAATTAGAGGGACACATTTTCAAACCGTCGCAACTAGCGGAGTTTTCAACCGATTAAAATGAAACTGTGTGAGGAGTACTTTTGAAGTGTCCCCTAGGCGTGTGTAAAGTTGCATTGGCGAGGGTTGACGCGAAGGGGTTAATTCACCCCCTCGAAGGGGGGCGCGTCGAAAAACGTCACTTCTGAAGGTGCCAGGAGTATTGGAAAGGGTTAACAAAATTAAAAAGACATTCAGGGCGACTCTCCTTGATGCCCTCTACAAAATGCATCCCTTGAAATCCCTCTCGGACAAACCCACCCCCCCAATCTCCCACTCTGAATCCCAATCTGAAGCCGTGAATGAAAACTGTTTAAGAAACAAATTGATCGATGCATTGTGTATGCAAAAATAAAATATATATAATATAAAAGTAGGTAATATTTGCGAATTTTTTATAAAAAAAAAAAACTGTTGAACGGGTTTATTTGAAATTTGCCAAGATATTTCATTGTACCCTTAAGTATTATTAAAAATTTTTATGAGGCTGTACAAAAAAAAATGTGTATGTGTAGAGCGTCGATCGCAGAACGCTGAGAAAAAACGGATCGTGCTGGCGTTGAAGGAAAGTGTCCTACGGTTTATCTGAAAGACAAAAAAAAATAGGGATTCTTAATCTGCATGAACATGGCTATCTATGGAACTAGAACAATTCAGAAAAATGGAAACCTGTTAAAATGGCAGCCTTTTGTAAGGAAAAGTTCAAATTTCGTCCAAAAATCGCAAGGAATTATTTAAATGAAAAAAGAACGGTAACAGATACAGCCATAATCCTAGTTCCATAGTTAGCCAGGTTCGTGCAGCCTCATAACAATTTTTAATAATACTGAAGGGCACAATGAAAAAACTTGGCAAATTTCAACTAAACCCGTTCAACAGTTTTTTTTTCAAAATTCGCAAATATTACCTACTTTTTCAGTCCTACATGGCAGAACTCTTAAGTGTATTTACAAAGGTCGATGTTTCTTCGCGCTTGGCGTACACCACAATAATTATCGAGGCGTGTAACGAATCTCGATGGATTTGCGTATCCGCAGCGCAAACGGTAGGTACGTATTACGTTTCACGGATACGTACTTCCGGGTTAGCAATCGTTTCTCCCGTGTTCGGCAGATGACCAAGCAAGCAAGCAAGCAAGCAAGGAAACAGCCAGGCAATGAGGCGAACCGGCAAACAGGGTAAAAGTGGAGTGGGGTAGGTAGCATGCGAGCAACCAAGTAACAAGGATCAGCGTAAATGCAAGAGCGCGCCGGAGCTTTATCCGGTTAATTAACTGTCGGGAATTGCTGGCTTCTACGATACGCATCAATTTACTGCCAATTTCCAGCAATATTCTCAATTAGGATTGAAAGCGTCCACGCAAATTGTTACGGCCTCCGCCGACTCAATCAGGAGCTGATCACTATGCCAGAAATTCACGCGCCTCCCCCTCCCTCCCTCCCTCCCGCGATTTCGATTAATAAATCCACCATTTCTCCGGCTCGTGTCGGCGGGGACACGTGATTTGCTTTATGTCATGCGGAATTTACTCTGCTGCCCCGAACTATGTTTATCTTTCCCGCGGCGGCGCGATTAAACGGGGTCTCTGGAAGAAGAGACATTATGCGATCGCGTGTGCCGCTCTGTGCGTCTACGTATTACCGTCGAATACGTTCATTAGGGTTAACGAGTTCAGTTTTGAAACGATTACTGGCCGCCATTGTGTAGGAGTAAATCGCGGTTCGTTTGCGTGTTTTCGTTTTACCGTGGTATGCTGTCTGTTTGGTGAGCATTGGGTGTGACGTACTTCTCTTCTTTTGGTTGTTAAACCTTAAACCGTGGAATGTAATGGGGTAGGTATTTTCCTTTTCCTTTTGGATATATTTCTAGAAGATGGAAGCATTTTGTTATTCGTACTTTCGGGTGGGAAAAGAAATATTTAATAGCAAACATGAATTTGTATAGAGAGACCTATTTTCATGATTGGAGTACGTCAGAAGACGATTGCAGTCTGTTTGCAGCTCATTTCTTTGGTATGCTTTGCGTTTGTTGAGTATCGAAACTACGGTATCTTTCCTCTTTTCGTTGTTCAATTTAAAGCCTCGGAGTTTTATAGCATGGTAGGTTTTTTTCATTCCACTTTGCCCTAGCTATTTCTAAGAGATTGTACAAATTTTTTAATTCTACCTTCAGGCAAGAGGAGACTTATCCGATGGCAAATATGAATTTGTATGAAGAGGTTTGCTTTACCTTTACGTTTGAAGTTCCACACTGACGTATTTTCATGATTAGTGCACATCAGAAGACGATTGCAGTCTGTTTGCAGCTCATTTCTTTGGTATGCTTTGCGTTTGTTGAGTATCGAAACTACGGTATCTTTCCTCTTTTCGTTGTTCAATTTAAAGCCTCGGAGTTTTATAGCATGACAGGTTTTTTTCATTCAACTTTGCCCTAGCTATTTCTAAGAGATTCTACAATTTTGTTATTTTTACCTTCAGGCAAGAGAAGACTTATCCGATGGCAAATATGAATTTGTATGAAGAGGTTTGCTTTACCTTTACGTTTGAAGTTCTATACTGACCTATTTTCATGATTGGTGCACGTCAGAAGACGATTTCAGTCTGTTTGCAGCTCATTTCTTTGTCTCTGCTTTGGTATGCTTTACATTTGTTGAGTATCGAAACTACGGTAGCTTTCCTCTTTTCGTTGTTCAATTTAAAGCCTCGGAGTTTTATAGCA
>NC_071980.1:13812168-13820654 GCF_026283585.1 Hylaeus volcanicus
TATGAATTTGTATGAAGAGGTTTGCTTTACCTTTACGTTTGAAGTTCTATACTGACCTATTTTCATGATTGGTGCACGTCAGAAGACGATTTCAGTCTGTTTGCAGCTCATTTCTTTGTCTCTGCTTTGGTATGCTTTACATTTGTTGAGTATCGAATAGCACTATATCTTTCTTCTTTTCGTTGTTTAATCGTAGACCCTAAAATCCTACATTTTAACTACTTCTATTAAATGATAACCCTTTATTTTTTTTTTATAGTTTCAAAAAGAAGAATACCTATTCATTGGTAGATCTCAATTTATTTGAAGAAGTTTGTTTAAACAATTAAACAAAAGACAATATTTTGGTCACTGATTACTCGCTTCAAATTTTATAAAAGGAATATCGTAAGAGGAAAAGATAAAATCGAAATGGTAACAAAGTAAAGAATAACTGAAGTAATGCAAACTTAAAAGACAATTAAACATATGACTCCATAAATACGGAAACAATAATAGATAATTTATTAAAAATGTGTTAGAATCACATACGAAAACAAAAAGAGGATTGTATTTGAAATATTCTACGCTACAGCCAGTGAAGCCTAACAATTAATCCACAGATTGTCATTGTAAGCTTGATCATAATTATAATGAACATATTAACTGGTTTAAATGCAATCAATTGAACGATTTGAATACTTATTCCTTAAAAACCATTAATAATATTGAATTAAATTCGATTAAATTTTACTCGTACGTGATTAAAAATATTGATAAAGAGAGATAGACACACTATAAATAATACCAATTACCTCGATTCGATTATATTAACTTATAAAATTCCCGGTTTTATTAAACGTGCATTTGATTGTTCTTTCGACAAGTTAGAAGTCTAACGCGAGTTTGAAACTCCAAAGGTTGTAAAAATATAGGTCGCTGAATCTATCTATTTCCTCATAGGTGATCGAACTTTCTGTTGGCCAATGCTGACGATTTAAAAAGTTCGGTAAAACTGGAGCAGCTATCCGAGCGGCAGCGAGTCTGTTAAATATGGCAAATGTAAGCAAACGCTAAACTCGAAACTACCGCGAAACGTTTTCCACGAAAAATTTATATCGTACGAGCCGAAGCTATAACAAGTTCTTGTTTATTCCGCGCGCATCGGTAAACAACAGAATTTCGTTTCAGTCGAAATATAAACATCCATCGATGGGACAGAATAGTATGCCGAAAACTATGTTAGTCCTTTTGCACACGTATCCTTTTAATTAGAAAAATTTTGTCACGGGTAACTGCAATTTTACAGGGTAAGTAAATAAAAGTGTAAAATTGCATAGTACACAGAGTTTAAATGCTTTGCGTTGCACCAACAGTACTAATCACACATAGTTATTTAAAAGTATGTTAACATGTTATTAAAAGGATAAATTCTGTTTATAAAGATAACAAGAGGAATGTTTTATGAATACCAAGTTTATAATTTTACGTTCATATTTATGATTGAAGATAAAGTATGATTGTACGTAAGAAAAATGGTGGAACGAACGTAATTGTTATTAATGTTTAATCGTATACTGAATACTGAATACTGAATACTGTTACAAGTAGTAATTACAAGTTACAAGTGTTAGAAGATTTATTTCGTCTCGTGCGCATCACTAATTAAGATAGATAATAAGTTCCTATTGTATTTTACTTAAAAACTGGATAAGAAAAGAAGACTGAGAGCGGTACATAGTACTGTGATGAATGTATTATTAAGAAGAAAGTGTTAATGCAATAACTATGGCTGTATAATTGAAACACTTGAAATAAATACTGATACTGACCGAACGAACCCTTGCGAGACAGGATATAGGAAGAACTTACCGGATGTCACAAATGAGGATGAAAGTTTAAAATAATGTTATTTTGAAAGCTTTGAATGAAAACAGAAAATAAATAACATGGATATAGTGGCTACACGTTGTTGTCACAAGGCTATGGTAGAACATAGAGAAAACATTTAAAGAAACATTTAAAGTTATGTTATCTTGCAATTCATAACACTGGTTTGCCAGAGCTTTTAATACGCAGTTTACCTACAGCTCATCGGTCACTTACTTTCTAGCAATTTTATCGAAGCGAAAGATGCTTCGAATTTCCGTCGTCTAGACTTGTTTCGACTTCGACGAGCCACGAAAGGGATGTCGACGAAGTCAAAAGAAAATAGGGGAGACAGAGACACGGACAACATCGGGTAAAAGAAAGCAGAGAAAAAGTAGATTCCGAAGGAGGGGAAAAGTCGCAATGGAAGGTATGTAGTTCAGTGAAACGGTGAGACGTGAATCGTTCCTGTAAATAGTGACTGATAGCCACAAACGCAGAAAGGGAACAGTGGTGGCTCGTAATTTCGTATCGGGCATTCAGAGGTTGAGAAACGAATGGACACGGATAGCGGCTGAATGGAACGAAATATGGGACAGCCGTAACGAGGTATAAAAGACGAAAGAAACCGGGAAATCTGGTCAGAATTTCACGTACCGCGCAAGTGGATTACCGTTCGGTTCAGCGGACCGTAGAATTGCTGTTTGTTTTCGAAAGACGGAGATGATGAGATAGTGGATCCTCAATTATCCGGGCTAACTCGAGAACACGATGATGAATCTTTTTCGGATAATGACTGTATTTTTAAGGGATATTCCAAGGGCTTGTATTCTTTTTTATTAACGCACTCACGACTGGCAAGTACAAAGAAATGTTGAAACTGGTTGCTGCAAATATCTGTCGTTTAGACGAAAATAAATATTAGAAAATTTTGTTTTGAAATATCAATATTTTGTAAATATGTGACGTTTAAGATTAAGGGATCTTTTTGGTGTGACGATCAAAAAATTAAGCATACTTTAGTCGTTGTTTTCAAAATGTATAAAATAAAGAACGATTCCAATGTTTCTTTTACTAATAATATCAAATTATTTTTGTATGAACTTTTTAAAATGTGTATAAGCTTTAAACATATGGCTTTGAGGATCAGACTGTAAATATCTCACACAAGTCATAAGTTTCGTAAACCAAACCGTGATTTCTTTTTTTAATCAAGAAAGTTATTTTTGTCTAGAAGTATATCTCTTGTTTTTAGAGGATTAAGCGGCGAAAGCTGAAAGACAGTAAGTTGTTGGACAGTCAGTCATCGAGAGCCTATTAACGTGCAAGGATTTTTATTATCCATCTATATTAAATATATTCTTGTTTTTATTTATAGTAAAGACCTACTTCACTTCCGCCTAATCCGTCGATCCCGTATCCTACATACATAATGCATCTACCATATGTTTTATTAACTAATATAATAATATTAATATTACAAAATAAACGTTGCGTAACATATCCACACCGACATTCGGAAAAGTCACACATAAAAAGTCACCGCTTGTACCAATAATATGTACATAAAAATCTATACACACACGCTGTCAAAGTCAAGCAGTGACTTAATCGTGCCAACGCTCATGATTTCAAAGTCGTGTGATAGTTTTCGGCGACGATCAAACGCGTCGCGGAGCTAATACGAGCCATTTCCAGCTAGCGAGCTGAATCGTACGAGGAACCAACATAATTAATTCCCTCCTTCCCAGCGCGAACTCGTACATCGTCCTTGGAACAAGTGGCATATATCTCAAAAGTTTAATCCATCTTGGATGCATAGCTCTGCTGGTTTAGGAGACGTCACACCGGTGTAGGCGAAGCCAGAAACCGGCAGCCGCACAATTGGAGTGCGATGCTCAGTTGATTAAACGCAGCCTGAACTGTTGGTGCATAACACGGGAGAAGCCAGGAAACAGCCAAGCCAAGACAGCGTTTCCTAGTCACTCGTTTCGTTTGGAACGCCACCATTTCTATCCCATATAGTCATCCGCCGGTTGTCTCGGCGACGACGTCGCGTTTTATCCGCCATAATTTCGTGGTCCTGCTCGGGCCGGTAACTAAGAAGCGAGTGACGAACTTCGATGCTGATGTCGCGGTGACTGAATCCCTTGGCAAAACAGTGTAACCATTCGTTTGTGTTACTCTAGAACGTGTAATCGTCGGGAAACACGGATTTCTTCAAAAATTGAAACACTATCGCAGTATTTTCCATTTTTTTTTATTCGCTTGATTCAAAGTTTAAATTTAAGATAATCAAGTTTACTTTTAAAAAAGTAATGAAGATATTAATAATTACAAACCTTTTGTGCTACATTTTTTTATTTTTAGTGAAAATATTGTTGTATCTAAGTAAGTAATATTTATTCCAAGAGATGTCCGTAAAAATGCGTGTTAGTCCAACTTTTGAAAAATATATATAAATCCTACAAAACTCACAGGATTTTTTTTGAAACTTTGTAGGTAGTATTGTGTTAGTTTAAACTAATGCCATTAAACATATCAAAGGACTTTATTTAGGAACGGAGAAATTATGATAAAAAATATGTTACACTGTAGGGTTATCCTTGCAATTCTGCAAACTTACGTTGTAACAAGACAATTTTTTTAGTTTGTAGCATTTATCTGTACTTTAGGACTTCACTGAACCTTGCAAAAAGTTCGAATAACTCCTAAATAGCATAACCCGATAGACAAAATGCAGACTTCTTTTTTCTTCAAATTGCTTCAGATCATAAAAAAAAAAAAACACCAGTCAAACATTCAAATTTTAAAGAAAAAATGGTTAAGCGTTCCCAGTAATGGATCCCATCCATTTTGCATTAACGTCTTTCTAAGTACAAATAAATACGTAAAAAAATAAAAAAGAAGTGTCTCGACACAATGAAAACTGATAAATTTATGCGCATTTGAAGAATTACAAAATTCTTCTGAATAATTTTGTTGCGGTACATCGGTTGGCTGGAGTATCTTCAACAAATTTTAACATCCAGGGCTTTGCTAATCCCTCTAAAGTCTGTGGCAGACGAATACACCAAGGTACATACACACGAGCACGTGTAACACCTCGGTGGAGTAGTTGACTGCTACCCTTCCCTCTTCGTGGCAGCGAAGTGGCCGGATTTGCCGAAAGTGAACTACCTCCCCTTAAAGCTGATGCTCCTAAAAACAACTAATCGCTCTCGAAAGACCCCTTCCGCGACCATAAAAATATCCAATATGCATTTTACGAGGAAAAGAAGCTGCCAGGGGATGCTGGCTGCTACGGATAGGCAAGCTCCTCCTTCGTGTGCCTCTTTCGAGGCTGTAGCCTCGCCGACATAAAAGTCTTGATTAAAATTTTAACCGGCTACCTGCGGACCGCCCTCGTCCCCCTGGTCCTCGTCTCTTAAATTCATATATTCCTAGCTAACTGGCAAGTATAAAAATAATGAATATACATAAAAGTGCTCGGAACTGTCCCATCGTCTCACATGCGCGGGAAAGGTAATTGAAGTAGCCGGGAGTCGTGTCTTTCTTGCCCTCCTGTTCTCGGATTAGCTCATGCCTGAAGCAGTGCTAGTTGAAACAATGATGATTCTTTGCTTCTGGACGATTAGCGTTCATACGTGTCACGGTTTCCTGTAACGAGTTTTATTTGAATTTCGAGGACCGTGGAATTTGCATCGGGGAAACTAAAGAGGTTTCTAAAGAGACGATGTAATTTAGAAAACAGTAAAGTTACGGTGCTATGGTATGTACATAATAAATGACGCTCGAGGAATTTTGTTATTTAATCCAGTGTAGTCTGCAGGAGCATGTTGTTACGTTTTCTATTAATTTTGTGGCCCTTTTAATATGCTAATGAAATATACTTGGGTGAACGTATGTAACGGTAAGGGGAATAACGACATTTGAAAATTACCTGTAAATTAATATTAGCTTGAATTATGTAGACGGTGAAGAGTACTTGCAAGACAAGCATGTAGAAAATGAGAGACAATTCGAAGTATATTTTAGTTTTCTTTGTGCATACTTTATTTTGAAAACATTTTATATTGAACTTTTAGTGAAAATCAAACAAAATTTATTCCTCGTTATAAATTTATGTAACAAAGTATTCATATTCTGCTCCCTATAGCTTAATGTAAATTATAAATATTAGCATTCTTTTTTCTGTTATCTATTTTTAACAATTATGTTTCATTAACGTTGCAGGTGTCAAAGAAACAGACTAAAAAATTACCTGTAAATATTATAACTAATTTTGTATGTGCAAGCAAATATTGCAATTAATATTTGTAAAATTTGTATACTAATTTGTACAAAATATTTGGAATACTTTGTGTAAGATATGCTTTTATAATTAGACATGTGAAGAATATGTGTGTAATTTGATGAAATATTATTGCAGATATAGAAAGAAGTTCAGAAATGATTGCATCATTCTACTCATCGACAGTGTTCAACTTGTAAAAAAAACTATTAGTCGGAACTTAACCGTTCTCTTGAAAAATGTATTTAAAGTTCAAATTTAAAGTCATACATTTAATATGTGCAATATGTAGAACTTTCCAAATAGATATTTAAAGAAACAAAATATATACATGTCGAATTGAATAACCTCCTCCTTTTTCGAAGTCGGTTAATAAAATAGAAATTATTTAACAATCTTGTTATGAATCTTCGTCTATTTCTGCAAAGAAGCTTCTTCTATTGGTTAAGATTCTCGTTTTATTTACCTTTATATAATATCAAATTAAATTGATTGAAGATTGTGCGTGCGAAGATTTGACAGATCTATAACGCCTCAAAAGTGATATAATATTGTTTAAAGTTGTGCCTCACAGTGTGGAGACAGAGAGGCCACACTGACAAATAACAGGCGAGTATAGGTCCACGGGAGTGGAACGAAGGGGATGTACATTCCGACACAGTGAAACTCTCTTCATCGGTCTCGAAGGAAATTGGGGTGGAGTGACGCGAGGTTGGTATCGTATGAAACGAAAAGGTAAAGGGGAACGTGCGCCCGGCCGCTCGAGCAGGAAGGGTCTCTTTAATGAATCCAAAGTAGCTGCTGTTTCGTTTCGCCTTGGCGGGTACGCTGCTCGCGAAATGTCCTAATCTGCAAAATGTCCTAAAGTGCTGATGCGGAAGACCGTATAAATTCTATGAGCCGTGAGCACCCCCGAAAAAGCTTGGGCGTCACAGAGTAACGATCCGGCTCTGTGCGTACCTACGTGTGCGTACCTACGTGTGCGTACCGTAATTGAGAGTAAGAGACGGTGGAAAATTGAGGGGTAAGAGACGGTATGAGGGGTGAGCGATACACAAATTCACGCGGTGGAATTATTTTTGAGGGAAATTGATATTTCGGTCGGGAAGAAATAACTGAAACGTTGAAAAGATGTGTGAAAAATTAGGAAAAAATGAGAGAAAAATGAAATTCAAATGGCTGGGTGAGAGTAAAAAATTTCAAAGCCGGAGAAAGGGATGGCAAACGCGCTAACGTAGAGGGTAGGCCTTTAACCGTGATAAATTTAAATCCACTGAAATTTGTCTTGTATTTAAGGCTCGCGTCTCTGTACCCAAGCCAGATCGTCCCTCAACGCAAGGGACTTCGAATTAACTGGAACGAGGAAAAAGGGTTCCGGTAATTAAATAGCGACGAGCGTGAAATCCATTTATGCTCCGGTAGCGGTACTCGTTACGCGAAAGTTCGACCACGATACAGATTGCATTAATGATGTGAAACGAGCGATTGTCGACAGTGAGACTGATTGATGCCACCATGTATCTTTCCGTAACGTTTTTCGAACGTTTTTTAGTCTTTTGAAGCTTATTGTTATGCGTTTATAGAAGCTTCTAATAGCAAGATCAAAATGATCAATGATGCGATCGTTGTGTATCAATATAACTTAGAGCTGATTAGATTTTGTTCTAATTCGGTCCCGTAGTTTTTTAGTTTTTTTAAGAAAACTTAACTCAATAACGCAATCTAGATGGGAGAATATAAATTTATGAGTGAATAACTAAACGGAAATAAATAATATATATACATATATTATTATTATTATTATTATATTTATGCGTATATAGTACATGTATATATATACAGAGTGTTTCATTTTAATCCACCACCACGGATAACTTAAGAAATGTGCATCGGATCAAAAAACATCTCGTTTTATTAATAAATTACTTTGTTTCTCCTGCCACTAATTATAAACATACAGTTATATGTATAATTAGTCTACGTCGACCTTGGTAAATTTAGTATTAAAATAGAAAATAAAAAACTTTGAAGCGAAAGAGATCTACTTAACCTTCCTCTAGCTTCCAGCACTCTATCTTACGCTTTTCATTCACTACCATGGGTAACAAACTTGCGATAAGTTCCATTTGGACGGCAACGTTCAGAAACAGCCGACGATCAGTCACGAAAATCCTAAAAGCCATTTCTTTTGCGTTTGGTACGCTTTCTCCTCAAGGACCCCGCTCGCAAGTTTCCGTGCCAGTTTAGTGCCACGCGGAATAACGCTGCGTCGAGGTTTACGAGGCCGACAGAAAAGTTCGGTGTATTAGCACGACGAAATGAGTTGTGCGAACGCTTTGCCCCC
>NC_071980.1:13820754-13840092 GCF_026283585.1 Hylaeus volcanicus
CCCCCCCCCCCCCCCCCCGTGCAAGATCGAGTGCTGTAAAACAGAAGGCAGGCTTAAGGATTGCTGGAGTGCTGTTCTGTTTACGCGTGCAAGCTCCCCGAGTGATATTTACCTGACGTACAGGCGCAATAAAGCGACGACGCCAAGTGCTCCCACTCGCGAATAAGAATCGGGAATGAAAGAATTTCATTATTTTTCGGGTTCGTCCGTGTTCCGTGCTGGAAACAAATGGTTCGACGTGGAACTGAATTTCCATCTTTATGAAGATGCGGTGTTATAAGTTTGTTGGAGCACTGAAAGAACGTTCGTTTTCTCAGCGTGCCATTTGTTAAATTGGACAAGCCGACACGGTGCCGTGCTTGCAACAATATCATTATTTACTACAACCAATAGTTACGATTGATTATTTTTAATGATATTATTGTGGAATATTTTAAGATTTATTATTGTTCATTCTTTTGTTCGTCTTGTATCTTTCTATAGGCATTTTTCACAGGTATCTCGTTTCGTTTCAGCCGTTAATAGCTTTCCATTATTTTTTTTTATTACCTTTATTATTCGTCTTTCATCTTCAAAACCTGTATTTATATTTGCAATATTGCATTTAAATGCAATGTTCTATCTAAAGTCCATCGTGCAATATTATACTTATTATTATTTACTTTTTTGCTCGTCTTATTTCATTCCGCAATTATTTGTTTTGTTTCAACCATTTTTCTTTTACTTTTTCTAATTATCCTTCCTATATACATCTCTCATCTTTGAAACCTGTATTTATGTTTTCAAAATTATATTTATTGTTTATCCTCGATGAACTTTCAGTTAATAATTCATTTTAATTTTAATAATGAAAAAGATAATTTTGTTTCTTACACATATCTAATACTTCTCATCCGATTGTAATCCCAATCACACATTGCAACGAATAAATCAAACGTTTTTTATTGGAATTGATAATGACGTCCAGCAAATAACATTAGATACTCTTATTTAAACTAATAATAAGAATTCTTTGAATTATCAAGGTGAATATTTCATTTTCAACTTACCTAGTGAATTTGTGGAATAAATAAATGTCCAACTTCTACTCTTTTCTTTTTATTAGAAGGATAATAGTACTAGTATTCTTCATAAATTTTTATTTGTATTATAATGTAGACAATACAAAATTGAATATTTGACGAATAACAGATATCAAAATCAGCAAATATGCACGAATTGGAATTCTTACGTATATTACATGAATTTCAATTATTCGATAATTGTGAATCTATACTGTAATTTGAGCAAATCAAAATTAATTATGTGAATTCTATAACTGTGTACTATAAATTGACTTGATAATTAATGTAATAATTAATATTACGAAAATTAATCAAATGTAGTATAATTTACTAGCTACCGTTTTCTTGTTTCAGGTAAGACAATTATTTAATCTTCGGCAGAGATTTATGAGAAATGTCTATAATAGCTAACAATGACAAGTAAAAATGGTAAGTGTTGTAATTAAGTGTTACTACATTTAAACATTTTTAGACTGTATTCGTTGCTTACGTTTGTCACTATAACCGGTTTATTCGGCAGCATTTGTACATGAGAATTTTTGATAATGTTCAACAAATAATATTAAATGTTTTATGTATATTAAAAGTATTTTTTCAATGCTTTATCGCTAAATTTGAAGTATTATAGACAAATATTTGTGTGTTATGTCAATGTATGTTTGGATAACAGCTGAATTAAACGAATCTCGCGGAAGCACATTAACGAAATTGTTTGATATTCATTACTGCATATCGAATCTCATTCCATCTCTGGATAGAACGTTCGATTTATTTTAGATGAATACTGCACCCACTGTTTGTATTTATGTCGCCCATGTAATTGTTAATCATTTATTAATTGGGTTTCTATAATTAGTGAAATTTAAAAAAGGATTCCCTGTAATAACTCATCGGTAAGTGAAATCCTGCGTATGCATTGAGAGTTCTATTTAATGCTTTTAGGTAAAAATAAGGCAGTCTCGAAAAACATGTTAAAATTGATTACGTATTTCAACGTAATTTAGGAAGTAAAATATAACTATCTACCATGTTACAGTTAATTTTTAACGTAATATTAACATTCAATACCCAATGGCATATAAACTGCATATAAAGTCATGGAAAGGAAAACAATAGAAATTTATTTTACGTTTCGATTCTGTTGCGATTCTGCTTCAGATTTTATTCGCATAAATAATCACTAAAATTAGAGTGAAAACTTCGTAATTAAAATATCAGTGATTTCAATGAATCAATTGTTTCATTTTAATAACCACTTATAAAAATAACATTCTGTGAAAGATTCAGAACGTAGTCAAAATGTATTCTATTGACTATTTTCCCGCGAATGATTAATACTACTTTATATATGAAATAATAAAGTAGATTCATCGCTCTTTCGGTAGAAATTGAATGCAACCGTAACAATTGTATTAATTTAAAAACGATCGATAAGCACAAGTTTGGTATAGATGTTGGTTTCGACATGTATAGTGCAACGATTACATATCAACGCGTATCGCTGGTGGCAAGGTACACAGAAAAGTTGATTGCAATCTTCTAAAGCCACAGCTCTATCAGCGCTGACACCGTTGAAGGATCGTGCAAATTTGTTCGTGCACATACGAACGAATGCGTTTTGACAAGTCCCCGCGGTTTGAGCGTGTTTGCAGAAGTCGCGTATAAAGCCGATTTAGTATGCGTAAAGTCAACGCGACCGGATAAAATGTTACCGTGAGGTCATGATGCGATACGATGGGCCGAAACGCATTTACAGATTAAAAGTACCGAGGGGGACGAGTGCCAAAATTCAGATTTTTCCATAATTACGTGCCACGCGCCGTTGCCAATAAACGTAAAAAAAGGCAACGTGTCAACATATCCCCTTTGATATATTTGCATATTTAGTAAATGTGTAATAAATATTATTTACATTTTATTTTATGAGTTATTGGCAGTTGTAGTTGTCCGTAAGTTCCAATTTGTGTAATTTCAACACTCTTTTTCGTATTTTCACCCTACAATTGTATTGGCAATTTATATTTAATAACATTACATTTTTTAAATTCATTCAATTTATGTATGATTTTACGTAATATCGTAGAAATTCTAAAAAATATAAAAAGCAAATAATACAATCACAGAAGATGGTGATCATTTCAACTTATAAAAATAAGGAGGAACAATCTCTTTCTCGAAACAAAAATACAATGTTAAAGCTTGGTAAAAACCTTACAAATGGTCCATCACTTTCTTTCTTATTTAAGTTAATGACATGCGTGTAAAATTAATAAAGAATTAAATATTTAGAAATGATTGAAACTTAAAATTTTGCACCTTTGTGGAAAACATTAGTATTTTTAATGTGTGGCAGGAAGGTAAATTCCTTCATGTTCGAAAAGCAGCGCCGGGTGGATGTCTTGCTTCGACAATATAACGTGTATAATTATGAGTAAATTTTATCTTCCAAAATTGTCGAGAAAAGTAAATCTGTTTCAAATGGAATAAAATGTATTTATCTAATAATGTAATTAGTTTAAATTTTTATACAAAAGTAATATTGTTTCCTTTCCACCAGTTTCTTTACACAAAACTATTCATTTACTGTAACAACAAAGTCTCAAATGATATAGTTGCATACAATGGAAAACAATTAAATCAGACAGAAATGAACACTGAAATTTGTTCCTCGCATCCTCGACCTTCTCTGTCAATTTATATCTAGGGAATTGAACAAACAACTCATTACGGTTAATAAATGTGTTCAAAGTTTAATTCGCACCACTACTCTCGACGAGGCTTGAGATATCGCGTATCTGTACCACTGCGGCTACGTTAATAATTCGTCGAGTTTGACCACTGGCAGGAGTTCTAGAAACGCAATCTCCGCAAATACCAAGAGTATCTCCTGCTACCATGAATCTTAATTCCGCATCAACGAATCTGATTACACAGATTTTCCCTTACTCTCTAATTATGCACAGGCGAAACTTGCGTGTTTTCGGAGCAACATAGTTTGATTTAAACTTCACAATTCAGTGCTAACATTTTTTTTCTTTATGTTATAAATGTCTCTTGTTATAATAATTGGTATATCATTTTGTACAGTTTATATTTATCTATATTGCTTAATTTTTCCTTTAAATGGTATTATATACAGCACCGCTCAGATGTGGACACTTCCTTACTGGAAATAAATATCTAATAAATGGTACGAATCTATTAATGTCAATTATATCATTTATGTTTCGATATGTTTATGTTGCGAATATATTTTATTAATAGTTTTTTTTAATATCACATAAGTAATGATAGAAAACTATAGAGGTAACAAGATAATGTTAAGATTTCTTTTACCAAACTTGAATAGTATTAACTTCTTTTACTATTAATTTGTATCGGAAGCTATCATTTATTTTGTAATATTTCGTCCTAAATGTTTTTGATATACACTAAAGATCAAAACTTCGCGGACAAATTTTTAAACGGTTCAAAAACATGGAAGTTTTCAACCGATTGGAATTAAACTCCGTGAGGAGTAGTTTTGTAGTGTCCTCTGGGCGTGTGTGAAGTTACATGGGCGAAGGTTGACGCGAAGGGGTTAATTCACCCCCCCCCCCCCTAAGGGGAGGGTGTAGAAAAACGCCTCTTTGAAACAGGCCAGGGATGACGGAAGGGGTTGAAAAATTCAAAAAAAACCTTTGGGACGACTCTCCTTGATGCCCTCTACAAAATGCACCCCTTGAAATCCCTCTCGGACAGACCCACCCCCCCAACCACCCACCCCCCCAACCTCCCACCCCCTCTAAAATCTACAATTTTTGGACGACGGTCTCGATTTTGGACTTAATGCATTCTCTGGACTCCTCTGATCCAGAAAATGCCATCACCCATACCGTGCTCCCCATAGGTGCCCTTTTGGGGGAGGGGGTGGAACAGCTGTTGGACATGTGATCCATGCAACGAAACAACGTTCCAACCCTTACACTTGGGGGTGGACCACCCCTACCTCTGCCCTCCCCCCTTCAGCTCCGGGGCCAGTTTTCGAAATAGGACCTTTTCGGCATTCATCCTTAACGTATCGAGAACAAACATAGTGAATTTCATCGCTCTCCGATGCGTGGAAGTGTTTTTTTACGAAGGGGGTTGAAAATTTGTGAGCTGTTCCACCCCCCAAAGGGCACCTATGGGGAGCACGGTATGGGTGATGGCATTTCCTGGATCAGGGGAGTCCAGAGAATGCATTGAGTCCAAAATCGAGACCGTTGTACAAAAATTGTAGATTTTAGAGGGGGTGGGAGGTTGTGGGAGGATGTGTTTGTCCGAGAGGGATTTTAAGGGGTGCATTTTGTAGAGGGCATCAAGGAGAGTCGTCCCAAAGGTTTTTTTGAATTTTTCAACCCCTTCCGTCATCTCTGGCCTGTTTCAAAGAGGCGTTTTTCTACACCCTCCCCTTAGGGGGGGGGATGAATTAACCCCTTCGCGTCAACCCTCGCCAATGCAACTTTACACACGCCTAGGGGACACTTCAAAAGTACTCCTCACGCAGTTTCATTTCAATCGGTTGAAAACTCCCATAGTTACGACAGTTTGAAAAAGTGTCCCGCTAATTGTTGGTAGTAGTGTAGAATTCTTCCAAAAGCTGTATTCAATTAATCGAACATGCCTATCATCGCCATCCCTTCAAGAGGATAATTACTCTACCACTCCTTTCGCTTTAAAAAAGAAATAACTGCTACGTCAATTAGAAAGTCTTTCAAGAAAGCGTCTTTCAGCATTGCTATTATATTTAAAAAATTTTAATACAAATTTCTTTTTTATCATGAACATATGTATGATTTTCTCGCGTCCAAGTTGGTTTTCTCTCTTATAGCGATAAGCGTCTTTCACAGAAATGTTGCTATTGTTTGGAGAGGGATTTTTTTTCCTTTCTTGTTTTCCCTATTTCCCTCTGTATCGGTCCATAAAACGGCAGTCTCACGTGATTCAGTAGCCGTGGTTGACGACGAATTTCCAGCGACGACGGAACAACGAAGTGCCATCCGCGACGATTTACGGATTCTGCGTCGGGACGCCCGGCGTCGTTCCCTGACCGAGTCTTATTCGCGGACCGTCGTCGTCGCGGCCGAGGTAAATAAAAAGAGACGAAAGAAAAAGGGGGGATCACTGTCGCGCGAAGCCGAGACGCTTCTTTAACGGTTACGAGGGGCGATAAAAGGAACTGCCACAATTTAAAGTTGGCATTCGCGAGAGAGAGGACACTTCTACCCGACAATTTTCTGCTTCCTCGAGTGACTAAACTTCTTTCTGTCCTCTAATACAGTGTTTCTCAAACTGTACTTCACGGACTTCTAAATGTCCTCTGAAGAAAATAAGAAGCATATGACAAGTGGCATGTCGATTTCTTCGCTAAGAAACGCGTGGTTATCACTTCTTGGAATTGTTAATCGGGCGTAACTCGACGTTTGTAAGGCAATGTGCAAAGCTCATCACATGAAATTATCGGATCGCATGGTGGGTAATTTTTTCTGTTATTAACCCTTTCCGATCGAGGCATTTTTCTATATTCAAATCCAGTCCATTTTTATAATAAATTTCTGTGGAACCAAAAACTCTACTTCGAAGAAAAACATCTATGAACGTTCATGACTCAATGTATTATTATTTCAATTAATAATTAGTCGTATTCTGATGTAAGTGAATTTGAAATTGTACGTTCACAAAATCACTTTTAAATTACATATGTCGCCCTAGAGGCGCCACCCGAGCGCAAAAGGTTAATATCTATTTGCTTAAGTTTCATTCTAGTCTACAGAAAATGTATGTGACAAGCTTTTTTAAAAAAACTGTAAATTATATAGGCAAAAATTACTGGTTTTTTTTATATACTTGTTTTATTCAATTCTGAGCGTTTGGAGTAGAAGAATTCACCCTACTATACAACTGAGAAATTCCATTAGTAGCATGTTACGAGATCACCATATATTTTCTATGCAGGTTTATGTATGCAAACAGACAAAAATATTCATTATAGTATATGTCGAAAATGTTACTACGCTTTCGACGTATACCCTCCCTTTGACTTTAAATTGATGACTACCATTGGTAGCGACCCATCATCTTCATCTTCAATGTTTCTCAGCTGGCCATAATTTCATATATCCGATGCTCGTAACAGTATTTATGTTAAGGTCAGTACCATTAAGACAATTACCTAACATACGCATCTTTTTCAGTCTGGAAAGAGGTGTCCTTTAATTACTCTAATTTTGTCCATCTAACACCAGCCATGATGTGACTCTATGCAAAGAAGTGTAATGTATTGTAATGTGAATGTTGGATGAATGTTTAAATGAATATAAACATTCATTTAAACCACTAGGTATGTTTGTACGTTTTATAGTTGTCAGTTATGTTTATCAATTTGTGTTAGTAATTTATTGATTAGTCATTCATTTTGTATTGCGATTTGATTTTGTCTGATATATTGTGTGTTGTCCTTGAATTTTGACAGTTTTCGCCGACCCTCTAAATAAATATCCTTACAGAAATAAAACGCAGAAGAGGCATGAACCACAAAAGCTGTTTTATTTTATTTTTGAAACTTTTAAATCTAAAAGGAGAAATTTATTCGCTTTACATGTTGTTGACAATGTATATGTAGAACTAAATTTTGTCAACATGTCTCAAATTATACATTAATATTACAGTTCTTCGAAAAATACATAACACAAATGCACGGCGCAACGTTCGGTTTAGTAATCAAAATAGACATATTGATGGGCAAATACTTTAAGTATAATTTAAGTTTACAGAGTTGCTAAAACAACTTGACTCTTTGAATCACAAAAGGTTGAGAAACACTATTCTATTACACAGACACGGTTTAAAGGAGACGCGCGATAAGGACAGCCGTCCCCGGACCATTTCGCGTTTCGCCATTCTCGCACCCTCTAACCCACCCTCCAGTAATTGTATGCGTTCGGCCTGTCTCCCTTCTCCTGCACGCCTTTGTTTCAACGTCTTATCTCGTTGAAATAACTCGTTCGAATAAACTTTGTTCGTTCTTGAAACGCAGGGAGAAAAAAAGCAAACGTAGCGTTTGCGAAATTTTTTCTTTGCGTCGTTTTCGCGTCTTTTCGCGGCCGTTTCGTCACTTCACACCCCAGAAAGCTCGTCCTGTCGTCGCTGACAGGGCTAAAGAGTGTAACGAGCGCGAAGAGGCTCCGCGCGAGAGGAAAGGAGCACTGTCATTTTTCTTTGCCGTCGTTTAAGCACGTAGGATCATTAATTTAAAGATACCTTCCTCTGTTCCCCCCCCCCCCCTTCTTTTACTGGTGGCGTTTTCCTTCTTAATTTCGCCTTAGGGCGACCGATCCAAAGAGGATTAAACGATATATCGTCGGTTGCTGGGATTTGAAAGTTAATAATGTCCTGGCGAGAATTTTACTGCAATTTAACTGTTTGAACAACGCTTTTTAGTACCATTGGGACGACGAAAATTATTTAGTAGATTATACCAAGTGTTCGGTGACTGATGGTACAAGCGAGAAGGGAGTGATTCTACATGAAAAAATAAGTCGAAAATATACATACATTGGTGTATTTCCAAAATGCGATTGCATGTTTTTAAAGACTTGACTTATATAATTTTCTTTTTGTATAAATCGATTCCTTGGGCAATTCAGTGTATAAAAAAAATAAGATAAGATCATTGAAAACTTAATATTTTAGGAAATATATAATTATATTTTTCAATATAACAATATTATTTAGCATTTTACAAACTATTGAGTTTTTAGGTATTTTTTTAACTGCCTATTAAAATACTACAGAAATGAAAAACGAAAAGAATAGTAACTTGTAACACTTGTAAGTAGTAACTTGTAACTTGTAACATGATAATAATAATTTATTGAATTTCGAGTTTTTCATTTTGGTATTAAATCAAACTTTTTAATATTTATACAGTCTTATTCTTTAATTGTCACATAAATACATGTCAGTAGAAATATTTATTCATGTGAATCAGGATCTCTTCCGCCCCGTTTCACCCTTAATCATTCAATTATTGTAACGGTCATGCAAGCTATTAATTTCTTCTGGTAGAATTCTTCCCCTTTTTTTTTATGCATTCGCATTGAATTTTATCGCGATCACGCGATGAAGGTTTCGTGACAATTCTCGCGTATTAAATTTGTTACGATCCGAAGAGCAGATTCCGCTTGGAAAATGCGGAAATAAATGCGCAGCATCGATATGTGGCTTTAAATCGCGTTTGGATCTTGGTTTTGAACGGTATCTTTAGCTCCGATCTGGGCGGTGGAAATTAAAACCGCAAAATGCAACGTCATTTGTTAGTGGAAAGATCAGTGTGATGGTACGCGCATTTCAGATATCGGACACAGATTATGGAAACACGATACGATATATTGGTGAAGTATGACAGTGTATTTATTAATAAATAATACGTAAAGCAACACGACCTTAGATTAACAATTAGCAACTTCAACGCAAAGCATATATTAATTAAATATACCAACGCGAGTCTATGATAATTGTTGTCTGGTATAACAAGTTATGAATTAATATTTTTAAAAAAGTAATTTATATTAAACATTTGTATTTTCCATTTTATGTGAAATTTTGTTATATTCGTGTAACGTGTTATTAATTGATTTTAGAAAAACTGATTTATACGAAATAGTTATGCATTTAATTTACTGTATTCTTTGTCTAATATCTTATTACATTCAGTACGTTTAATTTCTTTTTTTTATATATCAGGGAGACCTTAACTTGTTTGAACGTAAAAATTACTATTTTTGTAAATGCAAATTTCTTTTAATTCTGAGCAAAATTGTATTTAAATGATGGATGGTATGTAAAAATAATGGATATCGATGTATGTCGACATTTATTAGATTGGGAAGTAAACTTTTTTTTGTTCGCTCTAAAATAATTCATTTTGTAATTCAAATTGAAATTTGCATGCAACGAGTACCACATAAATAGTTCCTTATCTTTTATTCATTATTTTCAATTTGTATCTGGATGAGAATATTGCCTCTATCTGTGCTTCAAGAATATAAAATTTAGTATTAAAATAAAAACAAATATTATTTACTCTTTCAAACAAAACAAATGTAAAATTAATCTGTGTGAGTTGTAATCAAAAGTCATTTGTACGAGACGAAGCATATTTAAACTAAATTCCACTTATTTGAAGTTCATACATTGCTAATGTCTTAATGTTAGATGTCTGTAATTAACAATTTTTCATGAAAAATTGGGGAAAAATAAAATAAAATCATAATTGCAATATTAATCTTATAAATATTTCTAACTATGTAATACTAGTATTAAAATGTAAAAAGTAACTACTCACTGCTCTACATTAGGGCTTGGAATTAAACATATGATTATTCAAAACATTAACAAAATTTGTTCATTATCAGAAATTTCTGTTTTTATACTATTAATTACACTTGTAAAATAAACCTAATAGCTGTATTGATCGAAAATAAGTATTTCCAAGTCCTAAACGGAATGGACTTGACATGTGGACTCGATAAATTGAACACCAGAGCTTGATGCTCACTAGAGATCGATATTTACTGCGGATATGTATGAATCGTGAAAAACCATAGAGTAAAATGCTCGAAGCTATACATTAAAAATGTATGGATCGTTAGACATGCAATTTGCTTTGACTAATGATACCTAAAAAACCCGATAGCCAGAGGTTACACAAAAGCACGAAAATCTATTAATTTTGATTCATGGATGTCGAACATTTTAGTAAAAAATCTCCGATGAAAAAGGTTCTAAAAATGCTTTGAAAAATAACATCTGTGTACGAGGAATTCTCTGTGGAAAAATTCTGATCACTTTTTTGAATAGATGTTGCTTTATTTTTCATATTAAATATATTTTTGTTTACTAATAGTAAGTTAATTTACAGTTTTCTGGTAATTTTTTTCATAACTGACTATGGAAATTTTTCTTCTTTTGGCCTTCAAACAGACAGTAATTCGTTACGTATATATTTATTTTTATCTTTTCTTTTATAATAAAACTAACATTTACTTATTTGCGTTTCGACTATTGCTTTAGAGTTTTTTCCAGATCCTATAAATGTTAAAATTGAATTTACTAAAGTATCATACAAATAAAATATACTCTATACGTTTATGTACTTTCATACACGTATTTTACTTATTTAGTACATAGAATTCTTTTATTGTGTTACATTAACTAAGTCCTTTTCATATGTAAATTTAGCAAATTGTAGATTCCAACGATGACCTTGCAGCTAATAGTTGAAACGTAAATAAATGAAAACTTTTTCTTGTGATTATCCTCTATTTTCTATCTATACAAAGTTATTTGGTATGATGATTATTAGAAACAATATATACCTTGCAGAAATTTAACAATAAATATGCACAATGAACCTAAAACGAATCAACACCATAACCATTAAAGAGGAACTGGAATACAAATTAATCATGACATCCAACACATGGAATGAAGAATTAGAAAGCAAGGAACAAAGCGTTAATCTCGAAAATAACCAACTAGATGCATATGACTCGTTATCATTAGACTGTTAAAAAAAAGCAGCGCATTTCTCAAATGACGTTTTCTTTTTTAACGCTCGGTACACGTGTCGCAGTTACATATAACGTCGCAGTACCCTCGTCTATTATGCAAATACATATACATGAACGATGCAGGTACAATTCACTGTCGCTCGCACGTGTTGCAAACGCCTGGAGATTTGCAGGTTCCATTTGCCAGCTGGCCGAAAAAAGGACGCTAGGTAAAAAGAAAAGGTTAGAGATAGAGAGCGAGCGAGATCGCTGGTGGGTGCGACAAATTTACGCGAAAGTATTTTCTCGGTAGCTCGCCTCGTTAAAATTCCTGTATATCTTTTCACGAATAAAAAAACACATCCGGCCTATCTTATCGCGATTAAATTTATTCTAGCCGGACAGTTCATCTCGCCTGAGGCTATGGCCTGTTGGAAAATTGCGCGCTGTTCTACTTGAAAATGCGAGAGGACGCCGCGCCGCTGTTTCTAGGCTATTTTTCTGTTTAAGTTCATTGAAACAAATTCGACAATACCATCTTGTAAAATACGTTTCTCCGCTGTCTATTTTAGGAATAATATGTAATGTGAAATAAAGGTATTTATAGAAAGTAAAGAGTTAATAATTCATTTTATTTAATAATTGAGAATTAATTAGGTTCTATATTTCCATTTAGTAATTAAGTAAGTGCCTACAGGAGTGACTAAATTTATCAATATTCATTTAGTTTCATAATTAAATATAAATAAACATTATGAAACTAAATCGACTGCAATGTGTAAATACACTTAGGTACACTAATTAATGTAGATATTATTTTAAAACATTATATACAGTTCATAAAAATAAAAAGTGTAAAGTGTTCGAATATTAAAATTAGTCACTGCATAATCAACAAGTGAGAATATAAAAATACTAACTGAAGTATTTGTTTATGTATTAAGTAATTATAGTATGTACAATTGGTTATATCAGGTTATTTCTTTCTCATTTATTTATTTATTTACATTTCTCCTAAGAAATGAATTAATATATTGCGTTACTGATTAAAATCAAATCTATATTCTATTGTAATATGATCGAAGTATTGATAATAATCGTAATAATACGATCGTATTAGAATATGAATGTATTTAATAGTGGATACTTTCAAGTCTTAAATCCAATACTCTTTGTTTTGACTGTTCGTTTCGAGCCACCTTTAGAACCTATAAATATAATTAAATTTAAAATTTAAATCTACATTATTTGGTTATATAAAAGAAACACGTTACAAAAAATGTTTATATCGAAGAAAGAACATGGAATTCCTTATGATTCTGTATCATTCAAATGAAAGTGTAAAATATATTGTGTTATGTATCATAAGGCGCATATACATAGTATGATATGTTGGTGTATTGTGTGTACAAAATAAATATCTAAATATTGTGTTTTATTTGCCTATATATTGTTTTTTACTTAAATGACAACGTTAACAAAGTACAACAAGGTAAACACGAAAGAATAGTATTTCTAAAAAACAGAATTCAACTACATAAATTCAACTACATAAAGTATATAAATTTCATTTATGAACTCTGAGGAAATTTCTTTTAGCGCCAATAACGAAAGAATCATTCTCCGTAAACACATATACAATTTACCGAAGAATAAAGTAAACAAATAGGTAATAATTGTAGCACGTTATTCGATTAATGTCGAAGACCCGTAAACGACATTTCTACAATACTGTCTATAAGCGGTGACCACTTTACCGAGAGGATCAGGAAGTTTTCGCCTTTAATCCGCGAATCCTTACTTTCCCGATAGAAAAGCATAGGAAACGGGATGGCGAAGATTACACGTTGGCTCGACAGTTCACGAAAGTTGGCTTCGAAACTTCACAACAGTTTGAACGGCATAATACTTTAGACGGCAATAAAAGTGCACCTGTGCCTACCGAATAAAAATTTGGTCTTTGCTCCAAGCTTTGGCGAATGTTCGCGATGCCAGTGGATGATATTGCTAGCGAAAATAAATTTTTGAATAAATCTCGCAAGGAATTTTAAGGATAATACTTTACGAGGGACTGACATTTGTTAATAATTAATTCATAAGTACGTAAATAAATACATACAAGTTATAAATACTGCATATTACGTGTTTGTCGATATAAATTCTAGAAAATGAATTTTATGAATACAACAACAATGTATTCGAAAGCAAATGTAAGTTACATCAAAAGATATTCCTTGTAGATTTGGATAACCTTCACCTTTTTTGAAGTCGTTTAAAAAACGCATGCATTTGAGAAAGTAAAGCATTCATGCTAAGGCTTTTTTGGAGACAAAAGATTAAATGAATATTGTTAAAATATTACTTATTATTTGTAGAGTAATTTCTATCCCAATAGATGGTTACCTACATAAAACTACTTTTTGTTACATTGTTATTTTACACCTTTAATTTGATAAATTTCTTAACAATTAATATTAGAAAGTCAGTTTACCTTTCATATCCTTAAACATGTACATTATGTTCTATAATTCTTTATCTTTTCACTCTTGAGCTATACGTATATTTCATTTGCACTAACGGACATCATCGTAAAAATGTTTTTATGACGAAATGCTTTAGTTTTCTTTATAAAAATTCCAAATGACGGAAATTGCCACGCGTCTCTTGCATAATGTGCATTATACTAATCACGACGACAATACTAATTACACGTAATGTTGACAAAAATTAATTGCACGCGATAAATAAAATATAAACAGAAACGAAGAGAAATAAGCAACGAAAAGAAGGTGGGAAAATTAAATAGCATAAAACTATCAACAAAGAAGATCGCGAGGTCGAGCAACGTCACCCATTTCGCGCTCTAGACCTAGACAATGGGAATAAGATGGCGGAAAGGCGCAACGAAGTTTCCTCGTATACTAACCTAAATACAAATCTCTGGCGTCGGTGGCTAAGCGTGGAAGTTCGCGGGTGTATATTAAATTATGTCATAGAGTAGCACGTCGCAGACGGTCTCGGAAGTTGAGTTGTTTATATTTATCCCGGTTTCTGCCAGTCCCTGGCGAAATAACGACAGAGGAAGGGGCGGTGTTTCTTCGCGGCGTCGGCGTCGGTCGTCGCTGGGACAGGCACTCAGCGGCGTCGACGAAGACGCTTGCAGCTCGCAAACTTTCCACTTAGAGCTTTTTACCAAACTGCAATTTTTAGTATTTGTCGCGTTTCCGTATATTACCGCGCCCGTCAGCCGTGGCTCCCGAACTTTTCCGCGCCGCGTCGTTCCGCTTTTCGCCTTTGACGATTTCGCTGCCCCGCCTAGAAACGCGCGAGCGATGCAAACTAGGCTCCTGAGTTGATACATATAATTATCCGGCGTTTTTTTCATATAATTCGATATTAATGTTACTTTTTTCTTTGAGAAAGAATTTTTCCAGGTGGTAGTTTACCTACGTGTGTGTCGATAATCATATTCATTTGCATCGTATCATGCTCTACCACTTTGAGAAAGGATGAAATGCTTCAGTTTTCTTTATAAAAATTCCAAATGATGGAAATTGCCACGCGCCTTTTGCATAGTGTGCATAATACTAATCACGACCAAGTAGTCCAGTCATTTCGTAATCTGGACAACTGATTGTAATTTGGTAATACAAATATATATCGGAACGTTCTTAAATACATCTCCCGGTTACAAAATGACAACTCGACAAGATGTTTACATCCAGCAATAGCAAGAAACAAAACTGCCTGATCTGAGCGCTCCGAACGAATTTCTAAGGGATTTTATATGTATATTAGATACTTGGTGGATGCGAAGATGATCGCGACCTTGGTTATTAATCGAGTTAATGGTTTTTGGAAGCTTGGACTCGAACGTTGAATTAGAAAGCGCGATATGCTGAGTAAGTTGTTTTATTGGAGTATCTAGAGTAACTCAATATTTACGGTAGGAGAAGTTTACCGACGGAAGTGTCTTTAGCGAATAAGATAAACGGACGGCTGAACTACCAACACAATCTCTTTGGCAGAGGAACTCTAGTGAAAGTCAATGTCAAGAGTGGTTTGCTTGTTTCAAAGGCGATAAATACTGGAGGATAAGCTAAGAAGAGAATTGGTTGTCATATTTGAACGAGCAAGCTTTTATGACTACTGTAGAAGAGGACGAAAGGAAGACATACAATTTTGGACGAAGTTTTGTGGTCAATGTCAAAGCGTGGATAGACTCGAAGCACCAGCATTTCTTTGCTCGACCGTCTGCTAAGCAAATTGGGAAACAGTTTTTCAAGTAAACGGCGAATAAGCTTCAGAACTATCTAACGTGTTCTGAGTATATTTCATGTTCAACTTTTGGACAAATGTTTTCTTTAAAAAACCGCCGGATAATTATGCATCAATCTATTAACTCTCTATGGGTCTGAGTAACTCTCAGGTCACATGTAAATATATCGACATTTCACCAAATAATTTCACCAAATATTTCTACCGATTTTTCGTATTTCCTTGTTAATTTCCCAAACTATATAAACTAATAATTGTTGTTTGGACTACTATTCTATTCTAGATTTCCGAGAATATGTAGAAAATCATTGATTATAAAAAAAAGAAGTTAATAAACTAAAATTTCACACAAAACTTTTTGAGAAATTGATTGGTGTACGAATACATTCTACACCCACTGTACATTTGTCACCATAACTCTTTAACTGTATGATTAATAGAAAGAAGGTTCAAGTAAATGTTATTCAACTATGTAACAGTTATTCGAAACACAAAACATTTTGTTCATGTATATTTTGTTCATTTAACTATACAAAAAAATGAAACCGACATCTCCATTACTTTTTAAGAAATTTTCCTGTAACACTCTATACGGGATACCACGTATAATTAAAACTTCTTTATTCTTATCAACTACGAAACAGTGTAGCGACTTTTTAATTAAACAACCGAATAGATAGATTCGGAGCATCTATGACGCGAGTACCATCGGCGGTTCAACGACCAAATGAGTTGGACTGATCATGGACAGATGCTCCGATCTCGAAAAGGGAGACCTTGAAAAAAGCTGATCGCGACCAAAGGTGCGGTAGGCGCATCGAAAAAGTTTTCTTCTCCATTCTTACCGACGGGGTGCGGCATAATTATAGATTTTTAATCAACCGATTGAAATGCAAATATCTACTGCAGAGGGTCGGGGTCCGCAGCGCTCTCGCAAGGAAGGGAAAATGCGAAAGTGGAGGGGGGCACGGCGAGCGGAGGGCGAATAGAAAGAGAAAGAGGAGGAGGCATGAAATCCGTAATGCCGGTATAAACTTTCCAGGGAGAGGAACGAAATCAATACTTCAATATCCGCAGTAACAGCAGCCGGAGTTAACAAGGGTCTGATTGAGCCGGAGTTTGCTGCTAAGTTAGCGTGTTTCGAGCTTCGCGATCTAAGGAATCGAATTTGCGCGCGTTCCTTCTTCTTATTTTTTTTTTTATTTGTTTGTCGCTTACTGGATATCCTTGCCCGCGTCTCACCGCGGGTTCCGGGTTTCTTTACGACAACGGAGCGCTCGCGTATTATCGAGCAATCGGCAGCGTTTTCCACGCCCAGCTGTTTCTTCGGAATTCCTTTGGATTCCTTGTTTTTTGGAGCGCCGAAGCATAGTGTTTATTTACATTATTTAACAGTTACAGATTGTTTATTGTTCCATAAACGTACGTTGCTAGATCCGCGGTTGCTCTCGGAGAACCGTTTTAAATATGGTTGATCGATACTACCTACGCTCCAATCAATGGCTGGTACCAATGATTTATTTTAATTTATTATAAATTCAACATATCTGCTAATGTTTTACGTAGCTACTATTACTGTTACGTTGTGAACAGATGTAGGTAGGATTCACAAATCAAAGCAGCCTTTTTTAACACTTATAGATTTCTTTGAGGAGTTCCAAAGTGCTCCAAATAATAATAACAAATAGCACAGAGGACCTGTTTTAGCTTCATCCTCGTAGGTACTAGACTATTCGTAGAAAGCATTCCGGGATATCGGGCGGCTCGGTTTCTTGCGTTTTTGTTTTTTTGTTTGTTTTTGCTTATAGAATGTAAGTGTAAGATAAGGATAGGATAAGGATGGAATAAGGTAGGATAAGGGTAGTTTTAAGGTTAGATATAAGAAGGAAATTGCGATTGTTAACGATATAAATGTTTATAAATTTTTTAATTTTATAATGTTTCTCGACATTTTTATAAATTTTTATATTCTATAACCCATCTATAAAATAAACACTATAACATTTCTATTTATCACCTTCATAAAGTTATTAAGAACACCATGCAAATTTTTCATAAATGAATAAATATCGAATTTCTATTAATTATTTTATTATAAATTCGATAATCTTAAAAATGACGCTATGTGAACCCTTTGCATTCGGAGCCATTTCGTTACAGAATGTGTAAACAGGATCACGTCGTATTACATAATGTAACTATTATATGAATCTTTAGATATCGGAGAATGTATTTATGTAAGAAATCATAATTTTATACCATTCTGATGTGTGAAACGGTCATATATTATACATTGATAATTTCTATCTTTTAAGTTGCAATCTTAGGCTTTCTTGTTTATCTGCACAAATTGCACCATGTCATACAGAATATGTTCTCGCATCTTATTATCTTATAAAAATGCTCTTTGTCGCTTTTTTAAGGTGTAGAGTCTACACTGTAGACTATTCATACATTCTTTTTCCATGTAACACAAGCTCATATTTCTTATATATATCTTAATACATATACCATACTTTTACTTGATTTTTCGTGATATTTGAATAGAAACCTTCAAGGAATACACTTTTACAAATTTTACGCTCCCATAAGTTTATCCTGTGTAATCACTCGACTACGAATCTTTATGCAAAATAAAATCTTCGCGAACCTGCCTACAAAAAATGAACTTAAATAGCAATTAATTTAATTCTGGAAGTATTATAATACGAACTTTACTTTCAATATTTTTTATATTCTTGCATATTGCTTGCATTTTGTAGTTTCTTGTACATTAAAATTTCCTATAAATGCATCAAGATCCGCAGTCTAGTAATTACTAATAAAGTTTTGGAAATTATTTTAAGAATTAAGTACGGTCTCCAAAATCGTAGCTACTACTTTGGTGTACACATACGTATTTCCATGAACATCCACAGTCATGACGGATTCATGATGGATTCTATTTATAATACAATACACACTGGAATCCCGTTTCGTTCAGCTTATGGTATACCTCGTACGTTATCGAACACGATGAAAAACGATAACTCTCGTTTCCATTTTCGACCCGGTGATCTCGTTTAATTGTTCGCCTCGCAGCGAGTTGGTTGCTTATAGAAGAACTTAATCGCGCATGAAATTCTCCTCGGCGCGGATATAAATGGCGCGAGCTCTCTTGGTTTACGAGCGACAGCAATAATGTACCGTCAAGTACAGAAATCAAGCAGCGACTAAGGACCGCCCTGTTTACCTGTTTGAATAGTCTCTCTCTCTCTCTCTCTCTCTCCCTCTCTCTCTCCCTCTCTCTCCCTCTCTCTCCCTCTCTCTCCCTCTCTCTCCCTCTCTCTCTCCCTCTCTCTCCCTCTCTCTCCCTCTCTCTCCCTCTCTCTCTCTCTCTCTCTCTCCCTCTCTCTCTCTCTCTCTCCCTCTCTCTCTCCCTC